>NW_027464585.1:32425000-32542500 GCF_043290135.1 Rhipicephalus microplus
ACGCGGCAGTTCGCCCCTTCGGTGCTCGCACGGACGTCTTTCGCAAATCTTTTTTCCCTGATGTTATAGAAGCGTGGAACAAATTGCCGCGACATATTGTTGAAAATTCTGACGTTAAAAAATTTGAATGTGCTCTTGATGTTTACTTTGCCGAGCAATGAATATGCTACTGTGTTATTGTTCAAAGTTGCTGAAAATATCAATGTCTGTATTTACTTTCCATATCCTATGCTTCCCTCCCTGTAATGACCCTCAAGTGAGGGTTGACAGTATAAATAAATAAAATAAAAAAATAAAATACTCGTTAATCGAAGCTAACTGAAGGCAAGCGAAGCCACTTTTAACAGTCGTTTTAAGCGGACAAGGTGAATCTTTCAACAAATACGCTAAAATCACTTCGAAGTGGGCGTCCGAGAGCGCCACCATGTTTACTTACACTACGTACATTTACGCTACCACGGTAACGTGAAATCTGATAAATAACGTGCGTACGGGAAGCTGTACAGATGACGTACTTATCTGCACATGCGCACTTCGATTCCGGTATCACGGTACACCCGGTAACCCAATAAACCCGGTATACTATAACTCTCTAATATTGATAGTCGGCCACGGTACGCTTCGAACACCCTTGGAAAACAACAGCAATGAGCGTCCCCGTCGTATGCTGTCGCTGCTGCCAAGGTCTTCAAGCGATGCGCGCATTAGAGCTGTCCCGATCGAAACAGTGTCGAGAGGTAGAGAATCACTTTGCCCCAACAAGCTTTCAATTCCCATGACCTCGACCGTGGTTAGCACCTCTATTTCCTCTACCGAGACGTCGATCGGGAAACGACGAGCATCCGCGCGCGCGTCCAATAATTCCAGGGTCTGAACAAATGACCCAGATTGGTCAGCACAGACCTCGCTGGTATTATTGGGCGCTGTTGATATCGTAGACCGGTAGGTTGTGTCATGTCGTTACCCTTCCGGCAGCACAGGGTCCGACGACTCCACGTGTCCAGGAGATGTCGAGTTTGAAGACCACAGTGCGAACTCGTGAGGCTCGAGGGTGGTCTAGTTGCCTGTGGTCGGGCTGGAGGAATGCGATGAGACATCGAGCTGGCGCCCCACTTGAGCTCGATGTATCGCAGTGGACACGTTGGCAAAGGGCCCAGCTACCCTCTTCCCCTCGGTATCTCGCCCACGAGAGAGAACGGAGTGGCCGAATGCTGTAATGAATTTGGTTCTGGTACCAGCGACGAGCCTGGAAGCTCAAGTGGATAACTGGAGCACTCAGCTAGAGCCTCGAGATGGAAGCCTTCTTGAGCTCCAGCTTCGGTACTGGTGAGATTGGTCTAGGTGCTAGGAGAAAGGTGGGAGAGAGCCCGGCCAAAAGCAGCAATCAGCTTGCGGCTCCATTCCGCCCATGATTGCTGCCGCACGCCTTCGTACCTGTGCCACACCGTGGCAGGATTTCCATGGCGGTCTGTGGCTATGCACCGCTACTGATTTTTGGTCTATACCTTGCGACCTCCGAGAGCGTTCGAGAGCACTGATGGTAGCCACCCAATCGACGGCGTCAACCTGGAAGCCGCGGAACGGTGGCCGTTCACACGCAGCTAGCGATGGTGCTATGGCTGCCAAAACTCTGGTGAATGACGATGCCAAGAAGCACAGTTGCTCTGGGAGCACCGCAAAGGTATACTGGAGCTTTCGGTGGCTCTCGAGTGAGCTTACTTCATGGTCGTGAAATACGGCTGTCGCTAACGCTTCATCGATGACGTGCAGTCCTGGTAAGGCCGCAGGAAACAGCACTGAAGTCGACGTTGTCAAGGAGTTGACCATGACGCGGAGTCACACAATGAATCGGGACAGCTCAGTGCGGCTTTCAGGTGAACTGCATGCGGAACCAGGGGTGACGACGGAAGATGTAGAGTACTCCTCCTTTAGCGTACTCACTGCGGCGGTATCCTTGACCGAGAGTGCTTGGACAGCACCCGAGAGCGGCCGAGATGCCGATGGAGTACGGAGGGTGATATTGTCGCGGCGGGAAGCGTGGTGAATCCGTTAAGTGAGAGCGCCGATATAATACTGTAGAGCCGCCAAGGAGGTCTGTACGCTTTCCCTGATGGCGCTTTTAGGGCCGGCAGGTAAGCGGTTGCCGAGGAGGCCTGGACGCCGTCCCGCGAACTTGGCTTCCTGCGGCAGCAAGCTTGCGGATGTCATGGCCTAGGAGGCGTGGACGGTGTTCCTGAAGTAAGTGGTGCGTCCGCAACAATGAAGATGCTGAAGCACAGGTGGCTTCGTTTACGACAACTGCCTCATTGTAATGAGGAGACAAAAGGACAACTCCTGTGTTGCAGGCCGGCTGTTAATTTTCTAGCTTCGCCTTGCTCTCCTTTCCAGTTTGCACTAGCATGGGGCCACGCCTAAGCAGTGCTGTCATGCTTAATATATATATATATATATATATATATATATATATATATATATATATATACAATTGCAGGGAATAAATTCTTGGACGCCGGTAAATAGTATGAATAAAAAGAAGACACATGTCGAAAAACGGAAAGGTTTCTTTGCGTTTCGGCCGTGGGACCGGCCTTCGTCAGAATAACAGATGTAACAGTGATGCAACAGCATATAAGCGCATACGTTTCGCTTGCAATAATCACGTGAGTGCAAACATCATAAATACAAGTACAACAATCAGACATGAAATCTATATGGGGGCCCCCTTATCAGATCCTACTTACAAGCAATCAAATAACAAGTCACGACACGTGCACAAGGATTACAGCTGGTACCAGCAATAACATCTACACCGGTCACTGGTGCAAGACGCTGAGTTTCCCCGTACTCTCATTCAAACCGCCTGCGTTTGTATTGAACTTAAAGATGAGAAATGATTCGCGCACTTCCCTGTCATGATGCGTTCGGAAGCCAGACTCCAGAATCGTGGCTCTAATGTTGTCAAATGAGTGGCCCATTGCGTTAGCACGCTTTGATATTGGAAGGTGAGGAAGTGAAGAGATGTGAGCCTTGTGATTGTTAAACCGATATCGGAAGGGTGTTTCTGTTTTGCCTAAGTACTGCATTCCACAGATCAAGCATTCCAGGAGATAAACTACATTAGGTGTGTCGCAGTTATAGTCACCATTTATTTTCACGCTGAAGTTAGATGCGGTGCTGTTTGCGATAAGTGAAGTGGTCATATGCTGGCAGACTTTGCAACGAGGTTTGTTGCAAGGACGGCAGCCAGTAGGTTTACTGCATACGCTTTTTGATGACATGAGTAGGTCGCGCAGATTTTGCGCTCTTCTGTACGTCACACGCAGTGGTTCTGGGAAAATTGATTTAAGTCGTTCGCTTTGTAGAAGTATGTTATGGTGCTTTCTTAAAATGGCATTTACGTGTTGCGCAGGCGCGGAAAATGTTAGAACAAGGTCGGTGCAGGAGAAGACCGGCTGTTTATTCTTGGTGCTTAAAAGCGTTTTGCGGTCCTGGTTTCTTGCCCTTTTTATGGCGTCATCTATAATCTTGAAAGGGTATTTGCGCTTTGATAAAGCATTCCGAAGCTGCGCACAATTGGAATTAAAATCAGTTTCTTGGGAGCATATTCTTTTAAAACAAAGGGCCTGGCTATAGGGTATGCTGGTTTTAGAGTGCTTGGCATGGTTGCTATTAAAATTAAGGTACTGTTGAGTATCAGTTGGCTTAAGCTTGCCGTCACACAATGTCACTGTTACGTCAAGAAAGTTGATAGTTCGTCCTGAGTAGGTATGAGAGAATGAAATGGACAGAGGAGCGTTGTTGAAATCGTGAATGAACGATAAGAGATGAGGTTCACCGTGCGGCGAAATTATGAATATATCGTCAACGTACCTTTTGTAGTACAATGGTTTAAGTGAACGGCTTGTCAGAAATTCGTTTTCGAGTATGCCCATGAAAATATTGGCATAATTAGGGCCTATGGGTGTGCCCATCGAGGTGCCATTAACTTGAAGGTAATGAGTGCCGTGAAATTCAAAGTTGTTAGATTCCAAGAATAATTTTAAAAGGGTCATCAAACTCGAACTGTCAATTATTTTGTCACAAACAGACTCGTATGAGTGAAGTACTGCTCGTATTCCATTCGCATGAGGAATGTTCGTATATAGGGACACTACGTCAAGGGTAACCAGGAGTGAATCAGGGGGGACAGAGGGGTCAACGATGTCGGACAAGAAGTGGTTTGTGTCTTTGATATACGATGGAAAAGAAGACGAAATTCGATTAAAAACTGTATCTACAAATTGGGAGACCAGTTTCGTAACTGTACCAATGCTGGAAACAATGGGTCGAGCAGGGTTTTCTGACTTATGTATTTTTGGCGGGAGGTAAAAGCGACCCGCGACTGGACTTAGTGGAACGAGGGTATGCAGAGCCAAATTGGGAATTTCTTGCTTTTCAATGAGGTTAGTTAGCGTGCGTATAAGGATAGATTTGAGCTGCTCAGTGGGGTCTTCTTCTAGCCGCCTGTAAAAAGTGCTGTTGGAAAGCTGTCTGGAAGCTTCGCTGTTATAATCGTGTTTGTTTAGTAGTACCACAGCTTCCTCTTTATGAGCTCGTTTAATTATGATATCACCTCGACCTTTCAGTTGCTGCATTGCTGTGGTTTCGTTGATCGAAAGGTTTCTCTTAAACGGAACCTGTTTGCGGTCAATATGTAGCACATCGCGTTGAACGGCTGAGATATAGAGGTTTAGGCACTTATCTCGTTGGGTAGGTGGGGTCCAATGTTTGTAAGATGGCAAAATAGATGTAGGGGCAATAGCAGGGCTTTTGTCAAGGAAGTATTCTCTCCGTCTTAAATTTCTGGCAAAAGTGTCCAAATCCTTCATCAGCTTGAATTCAATAAAACCTCCTATCACTGGGCAAAAATTGAGTCCTCGTGACAATAGTGAAATTTCATCAGCGGAAAGTTCATAGGAAGACAGGTTGACTACGTTACGTGATGATAGGGGGTCACCTAGAGGTCTGGAGTTAATAGATTTCGAAACAATTTCAGCGGTATGCCTTATCGGGGGAGTATGAGGCGTAATAACTTTGTCCCTGACAAGCTTCTTTCTTTTAGCTGCATATATTTCATCTGATTTTTTTCGCTGGTATGCTGCCAGCAGCGCGCATTCATGGATGGCGAGTTTATGATGGGAAAGCAATTGGCTTCTTGGTTACGAATGGCTTTGACCGATGTTTCGTAATGGCGAGTGACAATGCACACCAAGTCAAAAGAAGCTCTCGGGAGCACCTCGTTCCACGTGACAACCTCAGATCCAGACATGCTAATTGTGGCGGGTTTAATGACAATGCGGAGGCCTCTAGGTACAATGCTAGCTTCTAAATAAGTTTTTAACGTAGAGATATGCGATTCGCACCGAATCCGCTTTTCTATCACTTCGCAATTTTTTAAGAATATTCTAGATACAGAGTAGTCGGAAGAATTTTTACCAGGACGTGTAGATGGTAGTCACTGGGCCTTGCTTTTTAGAGGGCCATCGGTGCGATGAGTTCGCAGTAAGTAGCGGGAGGCTTGAGCAGTAGGGGCACCAGAAGTCGAAACACTGACAGTTTTGGACGTAGTAGGCATCGGCTGTTGTAGACATGCCGGGTTCGAAAGGGAATTGTCCGTCGTCGACTGTACTACTGCAGGGATCGTGTCGTTGGGCTGGCTAGAGGGTAGCTGGTTGTCCGATACTCGAGGCAAGTGATTGTTGCACGTCAAGAGCGGTTTCGACAACCCTAGAATCGGCTGAACGTGGTCTTCCGGAGTTGAATTCGTAGTAGATTGTGAAGGTGAACGATGGACGCTCGGTAGTTGGCAAGCCGACGAGCCGTTTTCCGAGAGGCAATTAGTTTGACAGGATTCAAGGACTGGTCCACTGGGCACAGATTCATCCTTACTGCCTTCACTAGTCCGCTCAAGCGCGTAGGCACCGCGTGTCTGGTGACCACTAGTTGTAGGTAAGCTCGATGAGTATTTGTTTGTCTGAATAGAGCTGGAAGGGCTCCCGGAACCCATTAGATGATTTACAGAAGGACATACCACTGTTACATCTGTTATTCTGTCGAAGGCCGGTCTCACGGCTGAAACGTAAAAAAACCTTTCCGTTTTTCGACGTGTGTCTTCTTTTTATTCATATATATATATATATATATATATATATATATATATATATATATATATATATATATTGTAACGGTAGGATGAGAACGACGAAGAAGACAAAGAGGAGGACGATGTTGTCAGATCTGTGAGCCAACTGGGCGCCATCTTGTCCACCACCGAGTTTATTCCTCGTTTTATAAAGTAAAGTTATTCTCCCGTAACATCATTGGTGGAGGTGCGGGGTACCCTACCGGAGACCCTACCGTGTTTCCCATGCAGAGCGGCGCATCATCCAACAGGAGGTCGACAAAATGCTTTCTCGGAATATCATCGAGCCTTCATGCAGTCCCTGGGCGTCCCCTGTTGTACTTGTAAAGAAGAAGGACAACAGCTGGAGATTTTGCGTTGATTATCGCCATTTAAACAAAATAACGAAGAAGGACGTCTACCCTTTACCACGCATAGACGATGCCCTGGATTGCCTTCACGGCGCAAAATATTTTTCCTCCATTGACCTCCGCTCTGGGTACTGGCAGATTGCCGTTGATGACATGGACCGTGAGAAGACGGCGTTTATCACTCCCGACGGCCTTTACGAGTTTAAAGTGATGCCATTCGGTTTATGTAATGCGCCCGCCACATTCGAACGTATGATGGACGCTCTGTTGCACGGCTTCAAGTGGTCCATCTGCCTGTGCTACCTGGACGACGTTATCGTTTTTTCGCCTTCTTTTGCGACGCACCTTGAAAGGCTATCGAAAATCTTATCTGTCTTTCGTAAGGCGGGCCTGCAACTCAATTCGGCAAAGTGCCACTTCGGCCGTCGTGAAATTTCTGTCCTCGGACACCTCGTTGATTCCGTGGGGGTTCGCCCTGATCAAGATAAAATACGCGCAGTAAGAGATTTCCCTGTACCAACCTGTACCAAAGACGTTCGCAGTTTCGTTGGCCTCTGTTCTTACTTCCGCCGCTTTGTTAAAAACTTCGCCGACGTAGCACGCCCTCTCACTCAACTTCTCAAAAAAGACGCTGGCTTCATCTGGGGCCCTGAGCAAGCAGATGCGTTTCAAAATCTAGTGTGTCTGCTTACGTCTCCGCCTATCCTCGCCCACTTTGATATTTCATCTCCAACAGAAGTTCGTACAGACGCAAGTGGCTATGGCATCGGTGCAGTCCTCGCCCAGAAACAACAAGGACGAGACCGTGTTGTTGCTTATGCCAGCCGCCTTCTTTCGCCTGCTGAAAGAAAATATTCAATAACCGAACGGGAATGTTTGGCACTTGTTTGGGCAGTCGGTAAATTTCGTCCCTATTTGTACGGCCGGCCATTCACAGTAATCACAGATCACCACGCCTTGTGCTGGCTTTCGTCCCTTAAAGACCCTTCAGGCCGTCTTGGCCGTTGGGCGCTGCGCCTTCAAGAATTTGATTACTCAGTCCTGTATAAAACCGGCCGCCTGCATCAAGATGCGGACTGCTTGTCCCGGTATCCTGTCGACCCTCCAGACGGCGACTCCTCTAAAACCACCCTTCCTATCGACGTTTTCTCTCTATCCGCGTTTCATGACATTGGAATCGAGCAGCGACGAGATACTTTCTTGGACGGTATTATCCGAAGGCTCACATCGGTGAGGCCCGACCCTTCCCTTCGAATGTTTGAAATACATGATGGTGTATTGTACCGTTGCAATATGCGTCCTGACGGCCCCGAAAGACTACTCGTCGTTCCCATTCAATTGCGTCACACTGTTCTCGCCCAGCTTCATGATGCACCTACAGCGGGTCACCTCGGCGTGTCACGGACCTACGACAGAGTTCGCCGGCGCTTCTTCTGGCCTGGCATGTACCGCGACGTCTGCCGTTATATTGCAGCCTGCGACCCTTGTCAACGACGGAAAAAACCAAATGCCCCTCCGGCCGGACGTCTTCAGCCACTGCACATCCCACAAGACCCATTCTACCGTGTTGGCGTGGACCTGCTTGGCCCTTTTCCTACGTCAGCTGCGGGTAATCGGTGGATTGCAGTAGCAACCGATTATGCTACCCGATACGCGATCACACGGGCCCTTCCAACCAGCTGTGCAACTGACGTGGCCGATTTCCTTTTGGAGGACGTCATCTTACATCATGGCGCCCCTCGACAACTCCTTACCGACCGAGGCAGCTACTTCCTTTCCAAAGTGGTTGATGACCTCCTCCGCTCCTGCGCCACTAAACACAAGCTCTCGACTGCTTACCATCCACAAACAAATGGTCTAACGGAGCGCCTCAATCGCACTCTCACCGACATGCTCTCCATGTATGTCTCCGCCGATCACCGCGACTGGGACACTACGTTACCGTTTGTAACATTCGCGTACAATTCTTCCAGACACGACACCGCTGGGTTCTCTCCTTTTTTTCTGTTGTTCGGCCGTGACCCTGCGCTACCTTTCGACACCCTCCTGCCGGCCGGACTAAATGACAAGTCTCAGTACGCTCGTGATGCAATAATGAAGGCCCAAGCGGCACGCCAAGTTGCTCGACGACGCTTACTGGACTCCCAGGACAATCAGAAGAGCGTATACGACGCCCGCCATCGTGACGTCCACTTCACACCCGGAGATCTCGTTCTGTTATGGTTCCCCTCGCGCCGCGTTGGACTTTCGGAGAAGTTACTCCCACGCTATTCAGGTCCCTACCGTATCTTACGCCAAGTAACTGACGTCACATACGAAATCACCCCTACGGACCCCGCCATCCTTCACCCTCACACTGACGTAGTGCATGTTACGCGACTCAAACCGTATTACTCCAGTGCCTCCTGATTAGCACCGGGTCGGTGCTCCAGCCGCCGGGGAAATCATGTAACGGTAGGATGAGAACGACGAAGAAGACAAAGAGGAGGACGATGTTGTCAGATCTGTGAGCCAACTGGGCGCCATCTTGTCCACCACCGAGTTTATTCCTCGTTTTATAAAGTAAAGTTATTCTCCCGTAACAATATATATATATATATATATATATATATATATATATATATATATATATATATATATATGTATATACATATATATATATATGCGTGTGTGTTTGTCCGGCCAAAAGCAGGAATCAGCTTGCAGCTACATTCCGCCCATGATTGCTGCCGCACGCCTTCGTACCAATGCGACGCTGTGGCAGGATTTCGAAGCTGGTCGATAGCTGCGCACCACTTCGGTTGTTCGGCCCATGTCTTGCGAGCCCGAATGCACTAACGGTGGCCACTTTGTTGTCAGCTTCATCCTGAAATCCACGAAATTATGGGAGTTCTAAGCCAACTAGCGATGGTAATATAGCTGTGAAAACTGGAGCATGTTGACGCGAAGCAGTCGAGTAGATATGAAAGCTGGGTGAGGGTATACCAAAGCTTTCTGTGGCTCACAGGTGAGCTTTTTTCATGGTCTAGCGAGGCAGCTGCGGCGAATGCTTCATCAGTGTTGTCCAGTTTTGTCAAGGCCTCAGGGTACAGCGTAGATGGCGGCGCTGTCAAGGCATTGACCACAACGCGGAGTGGCGCGATGGAGTGAGAAATCTCGGCTGGACTTTCGGGCGAACCGCATTGGGGGCCAGGGATGACATCTACGAAGGACATGGCGTCTCCAAAACTCATGTTGGCGGAATATATAGCCAAGGACGTGTGGACGGTGTCCGTGGGAGGCTGATGGGATGCTTGAGTCCAGTTGACGGGACCTACGCCCATCAGATTGTGTCATGTGTTAAGTGTAAGGAATCCGGCGAAGTGTAAGCGACAAAGACGAAATGATGTTGAGTCAGTGTGAGAGAGACAACAAAAAGAAAACAAGAAGAAGAAAAATGCGGGACACCCTTGTGTCACGAGCGGAAGAGGAGCGGAAGAGCAGCACGTGGTGAAAGTTGCGTTCGGTGGAATGAGTGATGCGGAGAAGAAATTCCAGCTCCTGCCGACACTTGGTGTCTTGGAGCCTGTGCCTTTGAATCGCCAAGAAATCTACAGGCCACCCCAAAGTTCACCTGAACGTAAGCCGTCACGAGATAGATAGATATGTAGGGTTCAACGTCCCGAAACCACCATATTATTATGAGAGACGCCGTAGTTGAGGATTGCGGAAATTTCGATCACCTGGGATTCTTTAACGTGGACCCAAATCTGAGCATACGGGCCTACAGTATTTTAGCCTCCATCAAAAATGCAGCCGCCGTAGCCGGGATTAGATCCCACAACCCGCGGGTCAGCAGCCGAGTACCTTAGCCCCTCAACCACCGTGGTGGTGGAGCCATCACGAGATGCCCGGACAACAACCGTTCACGACCCAACGTTTAACCCCCAGCGGAGCATCGAGCCTGACTCAACGCTGCAAGACGCCGTATCTTGGACGCTCCTGGTTTCTCCAGCCAATACCGATGGTGATATGTGGTCCTTGACTTTTTCTGATTTTTATGTGAAATGTGAAATGGTTTTATGACATCGTGAAATGGTTTTATAAGCTAGACACAATTGAAAAAATTAAAAGAAGTGCAGAAGGGTTGATAGGTGGGCTAGTTGGTACAAATGCATAATGAAAGAATCGGAAGCGCTTCCAATTATTTCATTATGAATTAGAAGAAGCACAAGCAGGCTTGTGCAAAACTAACTAGTGCAAAAGCTGGTCACGCTTCTGCTCGAAAGAGGACTGATAAGCTATAAGAAAGACAGGAAACGGAGCTTAATAGTTCGAAAAAGAAACAGAAACCTGATGAAAGCAAAATTAAGTTGAACGCAAAGATTGAAACACTGTCAATTGCTTCCACGTCCGGAAGCAACTCGGTTGATGGCGAAGCTAGTGCTAACGCCCTTCGCAGTTTATCTGATTATTTGGCCCTATCTCTTCTCGGTGCGAAGTCACTGATATATGAATGCAACGCCCGAACTTCCTTTTTTTTTCATCATTGCAGATGACGAAAAAAAAGATTGTGCAATTTTTTAACAGAAAACTGCGAAACTCTGTTCGCAAAAGCTTGATAATCATTTATATAGCATGAATATTGAAAGGGTGCACAGGTGAGACAAGCATGAAAGCAACAAGAAGAGGCCTATCATTGCGAAAATGACCTTCCATAAGGATAAAGAGCGCATCTTGTTCGCTGCAAGAATGCTTAAAGGGTCCGAATTTCCATGCGGGAAGGCTTTTCTACTGCCACGCGAAAGGCAAGATGAAAGCTTATAGAATTCGCCAATACCAGAATTTTTGTAGGCTATCTGTTGACAGAATGTGTATGGATGATGTAACATACGTGTACAACCACGCAACAAGTGCGGTAGTGCGATTGAGCACATAGATAAGGCATGCTACCCGCCCCTGTGAATGCAATCAGGCACCTCAGCCCCGGAATTTGCTTTCACTCACCACAACATTCACTAATATTCGCAGCCTTCTGCGAAAGCTCGACCAGGCCTGTTGCTTTCTTGATGATACAGGTTTGGACATAATCATCTTCACTGAGACATGAATTCATGCTGATACTTTAGATAATGAAGTTAGTTCCCTACGAAATACGTTTAATGGTTACCGTTGTGATTGTTTTAGCAGGAGAGGTAGAGGCGTAATTATATGCATTAAAAGGACAAAAACCTTTTATCCATTGGCATCTTTCACGAATATAGAGATTGAATTGGTTGTTTGCATGACTCGATTTGAGAAATTATAGACTGGTCGCAGCTATCGTTCTTCAGAGACTAATTCACCGTTTCTAAGTGACTTACAAAGCAGCACAACTCATGCTGTTAAGACGTGTCTAACTAAGTTCGTTTATTTGTTTGGCGACTTTACATTTGCTCAAATAAACTGGAAGCTGTTGTCATCAAATTGCCAAGTCTCCACTGCGTTCATTGTCATAATATTGAATTTAAACATAGCCCAGAATATAAGCCAACCTTCTCGTGCCACGAATATACAGGACTTGGCAATAACAACTGCACCAAATACCATAGCAAATATAACAAACTTGGACGGTTTAAGCGACCACAGGTTAATGAAAATGATTCTTAACACCCTATCTTGTCGTGCTGGAGCTACAGCAATGAAAATTCGTAAATATATTAGAGGGATTATAATACTGTTTATATAAAAAACACGTGTGAACACAATGTTATGAATAATGAATAATGTACATTTATTGAGAGCGTAGTTTTACGTTCTTTTATAGCTGATTCGTAAAAGACAACTGGATACTCTTCAAAAACAAATTGGCTTCATAAGCTAGCGAACATATTCTTATAATCAAAGTAACAAACGATAAACGAAATCCATGGCTCCACAAATCACATAACAGATTAAAAAATAAAAAAGAGACATTGTACGTGGTGGCTAAACGCACGCGAACTCCTGAAGATACAGAAACTTTTTGCATAACCAGTGCTCCGCGATACGCGCCGCCCGCGATAAATATTTTTCTCACAATCTACTGTCACTGCTCACCACTAACACAAAAAAGTTTTGGAAAAAAGTGTACCCAGAAAGTCACCGTAACAACCTCACGCCGCACAATGACGACCACGTTCTTATTCCAGATCAAAACTGTCCTAACTCATTCAATACTTTTTTTACATCAGTTTGAACCATTGAAGATCAAACAAACGTCCCCAATGTAGCTGATCTTGATTATTCCTTTTTGCAGCCCATTGACTTCACCGTTGCTGAAGTCGCATCTACAATCAATACTCCTAAACAGTCCATGTCAGTAGGCATTGACGAAATAATACTAAGATATTAACATTAACATAACACTAAAACAACGACGAAGTGATAGAAGAACGTTCTTTCCTTTCTGTGCTCCTGCAAATTAGGTTTTGAATGCGGAGCATTTCTTAGCGAACTTCGACGACTTTGAGCGTATCTATCTATCTATCTATCTATCTATCTATCTATCTATCTATCTATCTATCTATCTATCTATCTATCTATCTATCTATCTATCTATCTATCTATCTATCTATCTATCTATCTATCTATCTATCTATCTATCTATCTATCTATCTATCTATCTATCTATCTATCTGTCTACTATCTATCTATCTATCTATCTATCTATCTATCTATCTATCTATCTATCTATCTATCTATCTATCTATCTATCTATCTATCTATCTATCTATCTATGAACTTTTAGCTCTCCTGGCCGTTTCGATACTTTTATCAATACTAAACTTGGTATGGCACAACGTGACTGTATGACGAGCATATTTGGCTAGTCATAATATGAAAATCATGACTTGTATCTCATGAATGTCATGGTTTACATTTCATGGTCCTGCTGCTCTCGCAGGGGTTTCGTTCCCATGACATGTTGCAAAACTGGTATACTATGACATGATTGCATGGGGAACACAAATGACAGACATGACATGAAAGACATGACAGACATGACATGACAGACATGACATGAAAGTCATGACATGCGTGTCATGTAACAACATGACTATTTGCCACGCTCATGATGCACTCGCGGCCGTTCCGCTAGCGTCACATATACCGAATTTGGTATTACGGTACGTGAATGGATGATGAAGGTATGCGACTGGTGCAAACATAATATTCTTGAGATGCGTGTCATGTAACAACATGACTACATGCCACGCTAATGATGCGCTTGCGGCCGTTTCGCTAGCGTCACATATACCAAATTTGGTATTGCGGTACCTGAATGAATGACGAAGGTATGCGACTGGTGTGAACATGAAAATTATGAGCTGCGTGCCATGTAGCAAGATTACTGCATGCCACGCTGATGATGCGCTGGCGCCCATTTAGTTAGCGTCGCATATACCAAATTTAGTATTACGGTACGCGAATGGATGACGAAGGTATGCGACTGGTGAAAACATGATAATCTCGATATGCGTGTATGTAATAACATTCCTACGTGCCACACTCATGACGCGCTCATGGCCGTTTCACTAGCTGCACATATGGCAAATTTAGTATTACGTGATGTCAATGAATGACTAAGGTATGTGACTGGTGTAAACATGATCACCATGAGCCCCGCCGCGGTGGTCTAGTGGCTAAGGCACTCGGCTGCTGACCCGCAGGGCGCGGGTTCGAATCCCGGCTGCGGCGGCTGCATTTCCGATGGAGGCGGAAATGTTGTAGGCCCGTGTGCTCAGATTTGGGTGCACGTTAAAGAACCCCAGGTGGTCTAAATTTCCGGAGCCCTCCACTACGGCGTCTCTCATAATCATATAGTGGTTTTGGGACGTTAAACCCCACATATCAATCAATCAACATGATCACCATGTGGTGCGTGTCATGTGAGAACATGAGTACACGCCTCATTCAATGCGCCAATTAATTTCAGCGTTCGTTTCGACGCGTCACGCCAGCGTTGCTACGCCAGGTGCCGGTCCTGCCATATACTTCCAGGCGCGCGCCGCGCTGTATTGCTTCGGCGCATGCGCGTTTCAACGCGTCTAGCGCCCCTCCGTCACGAAAAAGGCAGATGTAGAGCTGCCTTGGTAACATTGCAGAGCTGCCTTGGCATTGGTGCGAAATGTAGCATGTCGTATTTCGCGCCGATTGCCATCGGGCTGCGCAGATGAACGCTGGCCGCGCCGTTCGCACCTGCCGTCAGACTATAGAATGCTCACGTTTTGCTAACGTAGCATCGCTGTGGCCAGCGTTCGCGCGCGTCAACGTTCCGTAGTAGTATATTGGGCCCTTTGTGTGACATTGGCTAGACGCCAGACCTGTTACACACGACAAGAATATGGCACTGTAGCATTGCACTCCCTGAGAAGAGTGATTTTACAATTGAGAGATTTTTATTTATTTATTTATTTATTTATTTATTTTTTATTTATTTATACATACTACAGCCCTATTCAGGGCTATCGCAGGAATGGGACGTTATATAATACTAGGCAACAGAGAAAAAATACAAACAAATAATACAAATTGTGAAGCAAGTACACTCGTAACAAAGCAAAAGTGAAAATGAAGTTAATTACGCATCAGTAAGATATTCATCGACAGCAACTATGAAGTCGGTTAGTGGTAAGGAGCGAATGCTACCAGGCAAGAAATTCCACAGTTCTATTCCACGCGGAAAAAAACTGTATTTAAAGGTATTAGTACGAGCAAAGAAAGGTGTTACATTCAAAGCGTGGGAACTGCGGGTACAACTATCATCAGTAAATGTGAGGAGGTTACCATGACCAAGGCTGGAGGAGGAGTTAACTCCGTATAAAAATTTTAAAGCTTCCTTTTGGTATCGCGAGAGTTGTGATGGGATGTTTAATGATTGAAGGGCTGTGGTTGGCGAGAAGTTGCGGCTATAGTTATGAAAAATGAAATGGATAGATTTTCGCTGAATGTTATCTAGCAAGCTTATTTCACAGTGTTTGTAAGGGAACCAAACTACAGATGCATATTCGAGAACATTGCGAATGAGTGATTTATATTGTCGCGAGAGGAAACGATAGGCAGGAACTCGAAGTAGAGGACTGCTTACTCAGCCAACGCTGCCGTTCACTTCTTCGCTCTCGTCTTCTGCTACCAACACAGGGCGTGGCATTACCCTCTCCCCAATGAAAAAAAAAAAGAAGCATCAAATGAATGCCATGGCTCCGAAAAACAACGAAAAGTAGCAAGAAATGTCTGTGTCTATTGAAAAGAGAAAGGACGAGATGAAAAATAAAGAGGCATGAAAGTAATGTGCAATTGTCTTGAAGGACATCGCCACATCACAAAGTTCTTGTCTTGCAGTCAACGAGAATAGTACGGCTTCATCCTGGAGACGTGAATCACATCCGAGGAGCGGGGTCTGCGAGAACGGTGTGACGTGTCTGCTGGGACAACTTCGTAGTTCACTTCGCCGAGGCGATGAAGAACTGGGTAGGGTCCGAAGTACCGACATAACAATTTTTCTGAGCGTCCACGTTCACGTATGGGAGTCCAAACCCAGACTAGGTCACCGGGTTCGTATATTACTGCTCTGTGGTGGGTGTTGTACCGGCGAGCATCTTGATTTTGACGCTATAAAATGCGAAAGCGCGCCAGCTGCCGGGCGTCTTCCGCACGATGAACAAATACATCTGCGTCCGGGGTAATCGTGTCCGGCAGAGTTGGTTGCAGCATGGTGTCAAGCATTGTGGTGACGTCGCGGCCGTAAACCAGACGAAAATGAGCTAAGCCGGTGGTTTCCTGCAAAGCCGTATTGTAGGCAAATGTTATATACGGGAGGATTTTATCCCAATTCTTCTGATCCTTGGCGACATACATCGAAAGCATATCTGCAATCGTTTTGTTAAGACGTTCGGTTAACCCGTTAGTCCGTGGGTGGTACGCAGTTGCTGTTCGGTGCGTCGTGCCACTCAGCAACAGGATCTGTCGGAGCAACTGTGCCGTAAAAGCAGTACCACGATCTGTGATGACGACAGCGGGAGCACCGTGGCGGAGAACGATGTTCTTGATGAAAAAGTCAGCCACCTCGGAAGCAGTTGCTCGCTGGGCAGCTTGTGTTTCGCAGTATCTGGTCAAGTAATCGGTGGCAACCACAATCCAGCGGTTACCAGCCGTAGACTTTGGAAATGGGCCGAGTAAATCCATCCCGACCTTTTCAAAAGGTTCGTGAGGGGGTCGCAAAGGCTGAAGCAGACCGGCTGGTTTCGTCGTTGGAGTTTTGCGGCGCTGACAGGCTGTGCATGTCTTGACGTACTGCCGGACGGTTTTCGTAAGCTTCCGCCAGTAGTATTTGTCCTTGATCCGCGCCAGAGTACGCGCGAAGCCAAGATTCCCTGACGATGGCTCGTCGTGACTTGCACGCAAAACATCATCGCGGAGAGCAGCAGGAACGACGAGGAGGTAAACAGTTTTCGTTGAATGAAAGTTGCGCTTGTAGAGGATGCCTTGGCGTAAACAGAAAGATGACAAATCACGCGCGAACTGATGTGGGGGTTGTGGGCGACGTCCCTCAAGGTATTCGATCAGTGGTTGCAATTCCAAGTCTTCGCGTTGCTGCTTAGCCACATTTAATGATGCGAGAATAGCAAGGCAGCTGAAGTCTTCATCATTGTCTTCTTCAGCGACCTCGACGGGTGCGCGGGAAAGATAGTCAGCGTCGGTGTCTTTCTGGCCAGACTTGTAAACCATAGTTATATCAAACTCTTGTAACCGAAGGCTTCATCTTGCGAGACGGCCCGAAGGATCTTTCAGATTCGCTAGCCAGCAGAGAGAGTGGTGGTCACTTACGATTCGGAAGGGGCGTCCGTACAAGTAGGGCCTGAATTTCGTTATGGCCCATACAACCACCAGACATTCTTTTTCAGTCGTCGAGTAGTTCTTCTCCGCAGATGACAACGTGCTGCTAGCGTAGGCGATGACGCGTTCCACGCCATCTTGATATTGCACAAGAATAGCTCCGAGGCCAAGGTTGCTCGCGTCAGTGCGGACTTCTGTGTCTGCTTCGGTGTCGAAGTGACATAGGATCGGTGGCGTTTGTAGGCGTTGTTGAAGGTCGCGGAAAGCGCTGGATTGTTTGGGACCCCAAACGAAGGCGACGTCATCCTTGACGAGTTGTTGTAGAGGGTCGGCGATTTTCGAAAAGTTTGGCACGAAGCGACGGTAATAAGCACAAAGTCCCAGAAAGCGGCGTACATCATGCTTTGTTTTCGGTATCGGGAACAAAGCAACTGTCATAGCCTTGTCAGGATCGGGGCGAACACCACTGCTGCTGACAATGTGGCCAAGAAATTTCAGTTCCTCATATCCAAAATGACACTTTTCCGGTTTCAGAGAGAGGCCGGCAGGGCGAATAGCCAGACGAACCGCCTCAAGCCGCTCAATGTGCTGTTCGAAAGTCGTAGAAAAAACGACTACGTCGTCTAAATACACTAAACAAGACTACCACTTCAAGCCACATAAAACTGTGTCCATCATTCGTTGGAACGTGGCTGGAGCGCAGCACAGGCCAAAAGGGAGAACTTTTAATTCATAGAGACCGTCCGGTGTAATGAACGTTGTTTTTTCTCGGTCCCGTTCATCTACTTCAATCTGCCAATATCCGCTACGGAGATCCATGGAAGAGAAGTAACGGGCGTGTCGCAGGCGATCCAAGGAGTCATCGATACGAGGAAGAGGATATACGTCTTTTTTCGTTATCTTGTTCAGTTTGCGGTAGTCGACGCAGAATCGTAATGAACCATCTTTCTTTTTAACCAGAACAACTGGTGACGCCCAAGGACTAGTCGATGGCTGAATTACGTCGTCGTCGAGCATTTGTTTCACTTTATGACGGATAGCATCTTGCTCCTTCTGCGACAAGCGGTAAGCATGTTGGCGCACGGGTTGCACGTTGGTCTCAGTGATAATTCTGTGCTTCATTAGAGGAGTCTGTCGAACTTTCGAAGTAGTGGCAAAACAGTCACTAAAGGATGAGAGGAGACTGAGGAGCTTTGCCCTCTTAGGTTCTTCTGACTGGCGATTGACGTTGAGGCGACTAGTCACATCAGTATCGCAGCTGTTCTCAGTCGAGATCGTCGTAATCAAAGGGAAAGCGTCCAAATCATCCAATGCCTCTAAGTAAGCTATGGTTGTGCGTTTCGCAAAATGCCTGTGTTCGCCACCGAAGCTCGTAACCAAAACCGTAGTCTGGCCATTTCGGAGTTGAACGAGACTTCGAGCAATAGCCACTTCCCGATCAAGCAATAACGTCAGGTTACTTTCGGCGATGCCCGTAATCGACTGCTTTTGTGGACACTCAACAAGCACGAAGATTCTACTGCGAGGTGGCAACGTGACGCAATGATCGACTACGCGTAAGGCCACGCCACGATGTTTGTTCTCGATGTCGGAATCTGGAGAAACACAGTTAACAAAACTGACGAACAAACCGCGCAGATTAATTATCGCTCCATACTCTTGCAGAAAATCCATGCCCAAAATGACCGGCCGAGAACAATTGGGCAGTACAAGGAATGATGCTACAAAAGCCGACGCACAAATCTCAAGCCTGGCGGTGCACCTTCCTATAGGGGATACGAGGTGTCCTCCAGCGGTGATTAGTTGAGGGCCGTCCCACGTTGTTAGCACCTTGTGTAGACGGGTGGCCAATGAAGCACTCATCACCGAGTAATCAGCTCCCGTGTCGACAAGCGCAGTCACCGGATAGCAGTCGACGGAAATGGTAATGGCAGCGGACGTTCTGTTGGCGGTTTTACAAACAGGCTTTAACGGCACGTCGTAAGGCAGCGGCGGAGGGTATTTGTCGGTTCGCGTGACAGCGGCCTCACCTCCGGAGGTCGCCGTTTTCAGTTTTCCCGGCGTGGGCTTGCACCACTGACACCAGGGGACCCAAAGGTGGGTCGGGCGCGGTGCGTTGATGTGGACGGACGGGGTGATGGGGACCGTGACTGTCGTCGCGGCGGGACAGTAGCGTGATGACTACCTTCCAAGTAATCCGCAATTTCTTGTGGGCGTTCACCATAGCGTGGGCAACGTGCATTTTGGTGGAATCCGCGTAGGCCTATTCGTCGGTAGTAACAGTCGCGGTACATGTGTCTAACTTCACCACAATGGTAGCACAAAGGACGGTTGTCGGGTGCACGCCAGATGGTGGACTTCCGCGGGCCAGGACGAAAATCGGCCTGAGAAGGCAGGCGATGGGCTGGACTTGGAAAGCGTCTGAGAGTCCCAGCTGGTGGATTAGCAAAATGTGCCGTCGACGGTGTAGAGACGCGTAGGGCATCCGCGTAGGAAAGCATGGGAGCTTCGACTTGCGATGGTGGTGAGGAGTGAACGAACTGCCTGATTTCGTTACGAACGACGTCCGTAAGAGCAGCACTACTGGGAGGAGACGCTGCATGAAATTTTCGAAGTTCTTCGCGTACAACTTGCCGTATGAGTTCTGTGAGCACCTCCCTGTTATCACCTCCTGGTACAAGCGAGCACGCAGCGGACATGGCCGTCTGACGCTCATACTGCGACACCCGCTGTTGAAGCATGCGCTCCATAATTGTGGCCTCACGTATGAACTCGGACACTGTCGTAGGAGGGTTGCGCACAAGGCCCGCGAAAAGTTGCTCCTTTACGCCTCGCATTAGCAGGCGCACTTTCTTGTATTCTGGCTTGTGGGGGTCAGCCCGTCGAAACAATCGCGACATTTCTTCGACGAACATGGCGACGCTCTCGTTCGGCATTTCAAACCGCGAAGAAAGTGCCTGCTCCGCTCTCTCTTTCCGTTCGCGGTTACTAAACGCCTCATGAAGTTGCCGATGGAATTCCTGCCAACTTGTGAATGAAGTTTCGTGGTTCTCATACCACACTTTTGCCGCGTCTTAGAGGGAGATATACACGTTCTTCAACTTACGGCGATTGTCCCAGTCGTTGATGGCAGCGACCCGGTCGAAATGGTCAAGCCAGTCTTCGACATCCTCACCGGCATCACCATGGAATGGGTTGGGTGTGCGAGGCGTGTTGATGACACAGGGTACGCTAGCGAGTGGGTCATGCTCGGTTTGGGTTCCGGATGTGGCAAACATTGTCCTCACGGAACTTGCCAAGGGGCCGTACTGTGGTGGTAGTCCTTGAAGGCGGCGGCTGCTTCGATAGATATCAGCAGACCCTGGTGCACTGGCGGTGGTTGCTTCTGGTTCAGGACCAGCAGGCATAAGACGTTGCAGTACAGTACCCAGCACGTCCACCAGTCTGTCGCGAGAGGAAACGATAGGCAGGAACTCGAAGTAGAGGACTGTTTACTCAGCCACAGCTGCCATTCACTTCTTCGCTCTCGTCTTCTGCTACCAACACAGGGCGTGGCAATATAAAACAAGTTTAGTATTTCGAGGAGCGTTAGGTAAAGTCCGGCACAAATAACCTAATTTTTTTAGCGCTTTACGACATACATGATCAATGTGGCTAGTCCATGAAAGGTGTTCGGTTAGAATTGCTCCTAAATATTTGTACTGCGAACTCTATTGAGCTGGGTGCCACCTAGAAAATAGTCAAAAGAGAAGGGGTTGCGCCTATTGGTAAAAGACACTACGACTGTTTTAGTGCAGTTAACGTTCATTTGCCACGTGTCACACCAGTTGCTAAAAGACGTGAGTGATTGCGCGAGATGGTAATGATCGTCAATGGAGTTGATAGTTTCATAGAGGACGCAATCATCTGCGTAGAGTCTTATATTAGATGATATGCTATGAGGTAACTCATTAATGAAAAGTAAAAATAATAAAGGGCCTAGAACGGATTCCTGAGGAACACCGGATGTGACGTCAATGGGAGATGAATCTGTCGATCTGAAAGAAACGAATTGTGAGCGCGAATGAAAAAAACTAGCAATCCAAGAAACAATGCGAGGGTTATCGAGAATGAGGTTCAGTTTTAACAATAGCTTAGAATGAATGACGGAATAAAAAGCTTTGAAGAAATCAATGAAAATGGCATCTATTTGGTTACTTAGGTCTATGTTATAGGCAACGTCATGCATGAAATCGACTAATTGTGTTACAGTACTATATCCGCGACGGAAACCATGTTGAGCTGATGATAGGATGTTATTAGAGTCAAGGAATTCGATTATGTGTTTGTGAATGATGTGTTCTAACATCTTGCAAGAATAAGGTCTAAGAGATAAGGGTCTGTAATTAGAAAGAAGTTGTTTATTGCCTGATTCATGCAAGGGAAGTACTTTGGCAGATTTTTATGATCTTGGTACTACACCAGAGTCCAAGGATTTCTGAAAAATTAAGGTAAGGTATTTTGCTGTTCATAAAGAGTATCGTGAGAGAAAAGAATGAGGAATGCCTTCGGAACTGGTACATTTTTTAGTATCCAGTTTCAGAATAAGGTTTAACACACCATCACAACTAATTGTGAGATTTTCTAGTTTATTATTCTGAGCAACATACCTAAACTGTTGAACTGCATGGTTATTGAGGGTGAAAACAGATTGAAAGTCTCAGTTGAAAGCATTTGAAATGACATCAGAGTCGTTGGTTATAGCATCGTTAATCTTAAAACAGGTACTGCCAGTCGTACTAGGTGATACTGACGTCCAGAACTTTTGAGAATTTGATTTTAGTAGTTGAGGAAGTTGCACTGAAAAATAGAAATCGTTAGCATTTTTAGTAATAGTGCGAAGTTCATCCTTAGCTTTTTCAAAGGAGACGTGAGCCTCGGGATTAGATTGTTTAATTTTACGCAGCCTGCTAACACGTCGTATAGGTGCAAGATATTGCGGTTAATCCAAGGAAGTTTATTGTTTATCTTTTTTGTTTTCAGTGGAACGTGGCAAGTTATGCATGACCTCACTAGCGACTCAAAGTAATCGACAAGCACGTCAACATGACACTCGGTACTGAGCGACACAAAATGATCAAGATTACCTGCCAGGGCATCAACAATAGCCGTATCATCAGCCTTAGAAAAATCATGATATCTGGTATAGCTGAAACGTTCATTTGGAATGGGAGAGTTAATGTGCATGAGGACTGCATTATGATCAGAGATACCTCTTCTAAAGAAAGTATTTTTTGGGTTTATCAGCCATCCAGTTGAAGGATATCTGGGCCCAGCAAGATGCTGCTATAATTGTCAGAGGTTTGGGCGTTTGGCGAAAAACCGCCGCGGAATAAGGCACTGCAAAATATGTGCTGAAGCATCACATACACTGCCAATCGATAACACAATCTAAGTGTGCCAATTGCAAGCAGCCCCATGCTGCTTCGTTCTCTGGATGCCCACAGATTAACGTGGCTTCTCTTCAATATCAACATGACGCCATCTACGGTCGCATGCAACAGCATGACGTGCCTGAGCCAAGCATGAACACCATGAACCCTGCATGGCCTCCTCGACCGCAAGCACCTAAACGCCAGGACCCTGTATTGACGTACGCGCAAGTTGCAAGGGGACAAAAAAAGCAAAAGAAAAGTGTGAGGACATCAACAAGCCAGCAGCATGCTCGACAAGAGTATCAGGACGGACTTCAAGAGAAAAGTAACCACGTGGTTAACATCCGAGGAAGCACGAGCACATCGCGTCCAGTAAGCGTAATGCAACCAGAAAACTCTTTTGTGTCGATAGCTCATCTTGTCATAGTAATGTTATTCTCGGCTTTAAAATCCACACTAGCCACGATCCCACAAGCTAACAACCTTCCTGAGTTGAATGCCATCCTTTTGATAGAACAGGTAGTGTTACTATAAGCCAAAACACTCACAGCGCAGGCAAAACATGAATAATATATTATCGAAATGTCGTGATCTTCCAGTTGAATGCGAATAGTATTCCCCATAAGTGTGCAGACTTCAGAACATTTGTGGCTCAGAGCTCCTTTTCAGTGCTATGTAACTACAGAGGCTGGGGTAGACACTACTTTTCGGTTAGCGAACTACGTTGTGTGTATGTCCTCTAGATGGACAGGACCAAGCAGAGCGATGATATGTGCGAGAAACGATCTGCCATCAGTACAGTTGAATCCTACATCATCGTGTTATCCTGACTATGTTGCACGTGAGGTTAGATTTGGTCGAGTAAATATAACAATAGTCAGAGTTTATCTCCAGCCTTCAACAAATATCTCGCTTTCTGTATTGACAGCACTTTTTCGGATGTACACGAAAGCTGCGATATATTGCGGAGATTTCAATGCTCATAATGTCGTGTGGAAGTTCTTACTGCAATCGTCGCGGAAAGAACCTACAAAAAGCAATTCAGAATAGTTCATTGTGCTTGTTAAATGACGGTTCAGTGACGTTCCTACGGGGCTTCAATTACTCTTCTTGCTAGGAAGCGCAGCCACTATTACAAAGAACACACAACACAAGCGCTTGTGTTGTGTGTTCTTTGTAATAGTGGCTGCGCTTCCTAGCAAGATGGATCCTTACCAACTGGCCCGATACAATTGTTTATTCAATTACTCGAGTTGCATAGACCTCACGCTCTGCTCACATGATATTGCATCTGGGGCTTAATGGCGAACAGACATTGAAATAAGGGGTTGTGAACATTTACCTATCCTAATACAACATCCTAAACTACGCTGTTGTTAGTATAGGTCCTCAGAAAAAATAACTAACTGACAAGCATTTTGTTATCATATGTCACACCAAGCTGATACTATTACTGACGCTGACAGCTTAGTATCACTCGCAGAAAACAAATTAAACCAGTGTTCCAAGTTCGCTAGAATTACTGAAGGTTACGCTAGAGTAGACGCTGACTACGAAAGACTTTGGGTCATTCGCCGCAGAGCTGAAAGAAAATACAAACGCATGGGCCTACTTGAAGATTACCGCAACTGTCAGAAAACTTATGACCGCACGAGCCGACGACTGGATAGACTGGGCACAATTTGCTGGCGGGAATTCCGTACTTCTTTAACGCCACTTACACCTGAGCAAAAATTATGGAATGTTCTACGCTCTTTAAGTGGGACAGTAACACATCAACAACCATTAAGGGCCTTAGCTTTAGTGAATAATGTAGAAGAAACGAACGTTGTGGACGAATTTTGTCAGCATATTACACGACCAAGTGCAGCCGGGCACACGCCTAAATACATTGAGTCTGTTGGGAATATTAAAGCATTGATTACTATTTCTCTCAATAGCCGTCATGATGACCTAGATCATCCGTTTTCACTGCAATAATTAAATAATGCTCTTGCAGCGTGCCGACAGAGGACAGCAGCTGGTCCTGATGGGATAACATACGCAGCTTTAAAAAACCTGGGTCCTGTGGCCACGTATACTTTGTTGATGATATTTAATGATGCGTGAACAACAGAGTGCCTTTCAATCTCCTGCACAGTTGCAAGAGTGGTCCCAATTCTCAAACCCGGCAAAACACCTTTATCCACTGATTATTTCCGTACTGTCTGCCTGACTAGCTCTCTTTGTAAACTTATGGAAAAGATGATCGACGCTAGACTTTAGTGGTGGATTGAATGTAAGAATGTGCTTCCAGAAAATACGGTAGGCTTTCGTAAACGCCGGTGCACCATGAATACCACTCTGGACATTGTAAGTTATGTAGATCATGAAAGGGGCTGTGGAAGAATCGCCGTTGCAGTATTTCTAGATAAAAAGCGAGCATTCGACAGAACCAGCCACGCTCATGCACTACACGGTTTAATTGAGTTGGGAATAGTTGGCAGGGCCCTAAAATGCACCGAAGGATTCTTAAGAGACAGGAAAATCTTGGTTGACACAGCTGACGGTAATAGAAAGAGCACTTAGTTAGTCCTGGAGTTCTACAGGGTAGAGTACTAGACGTATGTTTATTTATTTGCGTTGTGGCTGAATTATCCCATAACTTATCTTCTAGTTTGAAATATTCACTATATGCAGACGATCTGTGCAGTTGGGTGTCAGGCACGAGTATTCCAGCAGTTCAGCAAAAACTTCAATATGGACTGACAATAATTAATAACTTTTTTAAGAGCAGGGGCATGATTATTTTTCATGAGAGAACATCTGAACATCCATTCACAAGGAAATGCCTTAAGAAATTTAAACTTCAGATAAACTCTCAGTGCTTACAACTTGTGCGACAGCAGAACTTTCTAGGGGTTATTTTAGAGAGTCGTCTGTCTTGGGTTCCACAGTTAAAATCATAAAAAAAATCCAGCTCCCCAATTATTATATTACGTCGATTGACCAGAGTGGGATAGGGTAGTCTATGTTCTTCTTTATTACGTGTACATACATTTGGCAATCATTCGAAAAAGAATAGCTTTTTCTACCCCAGTTGTAGATCGGATATCCCGTAACTTAGAGGAGAGGATTAAATATTGTTGGCCAGAAGCCTTCGTATATGTCGTGGTGTACCGCGAGCGTCTGCCAGTGCTTTGGTAATTGCGGAGTCTCGTCAACCAACCTTCCGTACTATGAGATTTACGGAAACCTGCCGGCATTATCTTCGGTTGGCAACTCAACGCGCTAATCATCCCCTATACCGAGCTATTCAGGTGCGATCAAATGCAAGAATATACAAAACTATGGTAGAATTCAAAAGTTTACTGCCTATGCACAAATACTGGCCTCCATGTGCATTCCACCCATCTTGGTGACACTCTATCCCAGATAATACAACTTCGATCCCGGAATTTAATTGTAAGAATGATATGCTTATAAGTGTAATAAAGCAATTAACTTTAACACATCTTTATATCAACTGTGAAAACTATATTCACGTGTACACGGATGGATGATGTGTGAATGAAAGCTCTACGGCGAGAAAAGCTTTTAAGCTGAGCCATTTCACAACACCCACAACGGCAAAACTACATGCAATACTTTGTGCTTTACGTTTCATATGTTCACAACCAGGTCGACTTCAATGAGTAGTTATCAGTGACGCACAGTCCTCATTAGTTTCTTTAAAAATAATCAGCGTGGGCAACAAAGCTAGTTAGCTGACACATGAAATACAGAGGACGTACGCTATAGCAAAAGATTTGAGCCACACCATAATGTTTCAGTGGGTGCCAAGCCACCGTTGAATCACAGGAAATGACATAGTTGATAACATTTCACATGCAGCAGCACATCAAAAAAATAGTGTATCACCGCTACCTCCATTGATGAGCGATACACGATGTCTAATAAATAAGCTGAGCTCTCAAATGTCTATGAAAACCTGGTTCGAAAATGGTGCGCAAAACTCTCAGTTATATACTATTGATCTCCGTATAAAATTTATTATTCCTTTAAAGGTTAGCCGATCAGTAAAAACAGTAATCCATGGGCTTCGACTTGGTCCAGCCTACACGAAGGCTTCCCTCTATAGAGTTAGGAAAGCTAGCAGTCCTACCTGCTCATGTGAAGAAGCTCAAGAAGATGCGGAGCACATCCTTCTACATTGTAAAAATCATGACGTACCTTGAAAAAAAAACCTTTTACAAAAGCTCAATTTTGGATAAGCGACCTCGATCAATTGCAAAAATCTGAGGTCCATGGCCAAAAACAAAGCTACAAGCCTGCAGCGCGTGCAGTTCGCTTTCGGGAGGAATCAGAAATAGCTCAAAAGTACTAAACAAAAACGTACTATCGTCACTGTTAACCGGCATGTTTTAAAACAGACTTTTCGTGTTTCACTATGATATTTTTGGGAAAAACTTTCTGAAAACAGTTAGGTACTTAACGGACAAGGTCACCTTAGACATTTTATTGAACCTTCATGCTATGTGTGGACGCTTGCATTGTAGTGATTAGTTGTGTTTTTACAAACTATGTGTGGTGGACACAAATTTATGTAGTGTGGACACATTTCTGTGTGGTGCGGACACTCAGTATTGAAAAACGTGGACTCACTGCGTAAGCGTTATGCTAACTACATAAGTATAGCCTTGTGCTTGCTACAAAATATGCTACGTCGACATTTGTGCAGGAGCAGAGGAGTAGCCGGCGCCATGCATTGGCGCCAATCTCTCATTATATTAGCTTATTTTAAAAAATACTAAAAAGTACGGCCTCAGCCTCGAGTAAAATATATCTCACATCTTCAGCCATCACCATCAACAGGACAGCTTCTACATGACGGAAAATTACCAAGGTCATCCCCGCGTTTAAAGGCCGCAATAAATACTTACCTCTAGCTTACCTCAATAAAAACTTACTTCAATTACAGGCCCATTTTTCTAACATCTATATGCTGTAACACGCTCGAGCATATAATCGCCTCCCGTATTTATAATCACTTAGAGCAAAATAACGTTTTCTTCCCAAGCTAAAATGATTTAAAAAAAGGCCCTATCAAGCGAACCACAGCTTTCGAATTCACTGCTGACCTTCATCGTAACTTCGATTTAAACCAGCGAGTTGACAGTTCTTTTATGGATTTTTTCAAAGCCTTTGATCGCGTTGCTCACTCTCGCTTTATCTGCAAGCTTTCTTCCTTGTGTCTAGATTCTTTAACTTGGTCATGGATACAGAGTTTCTTTACGAACCGGCAGCAATTCACCATTGTTAAAAATTTTTCTTCCCCACTTTCATACTTTCGTTCTGGTGTGCCGCAAGGCAGCGTTCTCGGTTTGTTACCTTTTCTTATTTATATATTAATGACTTACCAAGTAATTTATTCGCACAAGTGCGCATTTTCGCGAACGACTGTAAATATTACCGAGCAATATGCAGTACTAGAGATAACGTAACAATCGAAATGACCTCGACCACCTTAGCGATTGGTGTTACTGTTGGCTTATGTCCATGAATACAAGTAATTGTAAAGTAATGTTGTTCTCTTGTACACTTTCTAAACTTGAGTTTTCATGCTTCATTAATGCAATCACGTACCTAGTGTTGACTAGATACGCGTATCTAGTTTTAGTATTTAGATGTAAACTTAACATCTAACGTTTTCTCGACTGCCCACATCACCAACATCTGCAGCAACGCCTCACGATCATTAGGCTGCATTCGCAGCAATCTACGTAAGACGCCCACAAATACACGTGCCTTAGCATACGTAACAATTGTTCACCCTCAGCCCGAATAAGCTCTTCCAGTTTGGTCCCCTCATTACAACTATTTAACTAACGTGCTGCAGCCCATCCAGAATAGAGCCGCTAGATTCATCTCCCAAAACTACCATGATGGCGCAAGCATAACACAAAGTAAAACAAACTTATCACTTTTCTTTTTGAGCAGCCGTCGTGACATGAACCTCCTTTCATTATTTCATAAACAAGTAGATGAATCAAGTTCATGTTCATGAATCAAGTTCATTCAGTACAACATTGCAAAAATCTGCCTTCACATCACCTCTACACAGTAGTTCTGTACCAACACAATGGAAAACAGCAAGAGTTGTTCCTATTCATAAAAGTGGTCCCAAACATTCTTTTCAAAGCTATAGACCGATCTCGCTTACTTCTGTATATTGTAAAACTTTAGAACATATCATCTATAGTGCTGTGATGAAGCACCTAAAAAACGATGGTTACCTTTTACCGGCTCAACAATGTTTTAGGTCTGGATTGCCCGGCACAACGTAGTTGGTTGAGTTCTGCCATGATCTTTTTTACTCCTATGATTCTGAATTTCAAGTTGATTGCATTTTTTAGATTTCAGAAAGGCCTTCGATACTGTTCCTCGTGATTTATTATTGCATAAATGATCATCTCTCAGTATTCCTCGGCAATAGCTGATTGGATTAAAAAGTGCCTCTCCGCATGAACACAGCAGGTTAGAATGAATGGCATTACATACTGGATTAACCATTACTTAAGGCGTTCCGCAAGGATCTGTTTTGAGACCTTTCTTATTTTTATTTTTATCATAGATCTTCAATGCAACAACGTAATATATGCAGTGTAAGGTCTGGCATCGCAGGCCATGGGCGCGCTTTCCAAAAAGCCGATTCTCGGGAGACGATAATCACGGCGTAAGCGTACCACTTCTGGCAAGAATACCGTGGTCAGTCGCCGCTTCTAGCAACCAGCTAAATGGTCCCCGGACTGCGGATTGCCGGCGGGTGACGTGAGGACAGTGCATAAAGCCACCCATTCGTCAGGATTAGAGTCCGCGGGAAGGCTGTCGTGCTGGACAGCGTAGTCATCTCGCGGTAATGCAGGAGGCCCGCAGCCAAACGGTGCCACGATTGTGTGCGTTCGCACAGTTCGCAGAACGTTGTGTGCAGGCCGGTCTTTTCGTCTCTCTTTCCGACCGAACAGTCGAGGGCGGGAAGAAGAGAGCGTGAGAAGGGGACCGCAACAAGTGCTGTGTCTGTCCAATAAACGGACTAAATTGCTTTGGTTGGCCACGAGGAGAATCGGGAGGGGCAACCGAGGTATTAAAACTTGGCAGCCGAGTCCTCGCGGGGGTCCTGGTCGCAGCAAAGAGTGCTCTGCACTATCGGCTCTGCCGAGGCAACATGCGACGGTTCCGACGGTGAAGTCTTGTAAATATGTACATAAGTTTCTGTATATAAAGTCGAGTTGGTGTAACGTTCGAAATGTGTTGGCTTCCATCCCCGAACAAGCAGCAGCAGCCACGACAAGACAAGACGGACACCGAGAAGCAACCAACCTTCCACTCCCTTCTGTAGCAACAGCCGCTGCGCAGCTGGGAGAGCTTTGCTCGAGGGAACAGAGGGAGTGGGTAGAAGGTTGAGTTTTACTGGCGCAGTCCGACAGGATCGAGACGACGACGACAAGGAGCGCTCTGCACAACAAGGAGATCGTCGTGTTGCGGAGAATACGCAAGACCAAAAGCCAAGAGATCGGCTGTTCCAACGAAGAGCCAAGCCACCGAGCTGAGGAGGCGGCGGTGTGGTAGCCATCGATCCGAGGAAGCCAGGGGTCCAGCTACGGTCATCCCAATTAATCAGTCCGGCGACAACCCCGGCGACATCGAGCAATGTTGAGCGTATGACGGAAGAAACGGCAAAAGACCACCGAGCAGCAACTTCAAAAGTGGTTGATTCCTCTGGTGTTCTTACATCTCAGGGGTGCCGCTGCCCTTTATTTTTAGTTTTACGGCGTCCTATGGACACGAGGTGTGCCCACTTAAACCCGAACAGGCGAGCGCAGGCGACGAGTCGTGAGTCGGGGGACGAGAGCGACGTGGGAAACCCTGGAGGGGGTAGTGCGCGGGAGAGCCAGAAAGATGACCGTTTCGGAAAACTCATGGCGGAGCGTAGACTGCAGGAATTGTGGTTGGAGATGGAGAGGCTGTCGCAGATGATGGGCGGAAGCTCTGGGTGGAGTGGACTCGAGTTTGGCAGGCGGGATCCACGTAGCAAACTGAGACGCTACTCAAAAGTCCTCTCGGGGGTGTTACCGAAATTTCCAGCCGAGGCTGAAGCACCGGTGTGGTTTGAGTCCGTGGAAAGTGCCCTAGAAGCGTACGAGGTACCAGGGGAGTTTTGGGGACGTTTAGTTTTCCCGTTGGTAGCGGAGAGAGTCCCGTTTTTGTCCACGCGGCTAAGCCAAACAGAGCACAAAGATTACCAGGTTCTCAAGCAAACGGTGCTTGACGAGCTCAGACTTGCAGCCGGGGAATATCTAAAAAGATTTTTGGGGTCAGGCAAGCGTCCGAACGAGAGGTGGAGACCTTTTTCGACACGTTTAGAGAGCTACCTCCACTTTTACCTCAAGGCAAGAGGGGTGTCGACATTCGAGGGCCTGGTCAAGTTTTTGGTGGCCGACTAATCAAAGAAAAATTTGTCGGAGGAGGCCTTGCGATATGTGACACTCCAAGAAGGTAGAACGTGGATGAGCGCCCCAGAGATATCCGCGTTGCTGCGAACGTTTGAAGAAGCACAGGGGACGAACAGCGCCGCGATGCAGGTGAAGCAAAGCGTGGCGGAGTCGAAAAACGTGAGCAGGGCCAGATCCAACGAAGAGACATTGAAGGGCCGCAGCTGGGAAAAACCGTATCGGGGAGGGGAAACCAAAGCCCAGGGCCTGCTACAGTTACGGCAATACAGGGCACCAGAAATGGAATTGCCCGCAGCGTCAGAAACAGCCGACAGAAGTGCTTCCGAACAGTAAAGAAGGCAGCTTAGCGGCGCGTGTTTCGATTGAAGGTCCCCCAGCCGCACACAGTGATTTAATACCAGTATCGCTCGACTGCAAAGACAAACATATAGGAGCAGTGTTGGACACAGGTGCGGAAATTACAGTAGTCCGTGAGAGCGTGGTGCCGCCAGAGTTGGTGCAATCGCATGGGATGGTCAACCTGACTACGGCGTTCGGGGAGAAAGTACAGGCCAATCTCGCAGTTATTCCAGTGACTATGTCGCGCGAGCATGGAGTTTTTTTCGACGTTAGGGAACCAGTACCAGTGTTGTGCGCGTTAACGGACCGTCTAACGGCACGAACAGATTGCCTACTTTCCGAAGAAGCATGGAAACTACTACACGAGGAGAGCACCCTCGAAAGGGTAGTGGAGGATACCTCAGAAGTGGGCGGCGCTCGGCCAGAGTTCGAAAGCGAGCCTCAGCACGCCGAGGCCGCATGGCGTCAGGACGAGGTGGACACTCGTGTAAAATTGGTAGAGCGACACGCGACCGAGGAGGTGTTGATCAGCGAGGTAGCTGTAGCAAGCCGTGATGAAGGGGATCAGCGGGATGACAGCGTGTTGCCTAACGAATCCCCGAGCGTCGGCATGAAGGAGAGGTCCGCGTCAGATAAATTTCGCGAGAAACAACGGGGAGACCCGACTTTACAGGAAGCGTGGAGAGGAGCAGCGACAAAAAAAGCCAGTATGCTAGTAATCGACGGGTTACTTTCTCATAAGGATAAGGTATTGGGGCAATCGGTAACGCAGCTGGTACTGCCGGAATGCCGCAGAGGGGAAGTTTTGCAACTGGCGCACGACTCAAGCTGGGCCGGGCATTTTGGTTGTCGTAAAACGTGCTCTAGGATCAAGTACAGTTTTTATTGGCCAGGGATAGGAGACCACGTATGACGGCACTGCAACAGTTGTCATGGCTGTCAGGCGAGGGCAGACGGGCGTCGCGGGGACAGCGTCCCGTTCGAACCCCTTACGAGACCAAGATATCCGTTTCAGCAAGTTAACGTGGACGTTATTGGGCCGCTGGAGCCAGTATCAGGCCGGGGCCATAAGTACTGTTTATGCCTCATCGACTTATGCACGCGCTGGCCGAGGTGGTGTGTTTGCGTTCACTAAGCGCTAGGGCAACCTGTGATGCACTACTGGCAGTATTTAGCAGAACAGGCAAACCCGAGGTTATAGCGTCTGACTGCGGCACTAACTTTGCAGCGGCACTGACAAGAGAGTTTTTTGTCGAAACTTGGTTGCTCCCCTCGATTTTCCACTCCGGGGCACCCTGAAAGCAATTGGGTGGTTGAGTGATGGAACAGGACCTTTAAGAACATGCTATACCACATAATAGAGAAAGAGGGTAGGAATCGGGATCAATTTGTGCCTTTCTTGCTGTGGGGGTACAGGGAAGTCCCACACGATACGACCGGAGTAGCGCCTTTTGAGATGCTGTATGGGAGGCAACCAACGGGTCCTTAAGTATACTTAAGAGGGCTTGAACGGGGGAAACTGCAGCGCCGGGAGAGTTGGGGGCGTCGCCAGCGGCGTACATGGAAGAATTACAAGGGCGGCTGAGGCGCGCGGCGCAGGTTGCGGAAATGGTCAGCTCGAAATCGCAAAACACCTACGCTGTGCAATTCAACAAAAGGGCGAAGGCAAAAGAGTTTAACGTCGGTGATTCGGAACTGGTTTTTGATGATCAACGACCAGGGAAAATGTTTCCGAAATGGGAAGGACCAGGCAGTGTCACCAAGAGATACCACGAGCATTCATACTTCGTGCAGATGCCAGCAGGTAACCGGAAACTGGTGCACGCGAATAAGCTGAGCCCATATCAGTCCAGGGTTATGTCGGTAGGAGTAATGTTGGAGGAGGACAGTGATTTCGGTGAAGTAGAGTGCGCCCCACAGCCAGGGGCAATGCGTAGTGAAGAAGTTTTTCCATCATGCGATATGGTAGCCCATTTAGTAGAACTGGAACGCGGGGTGATCTGCGAAGTGTTCAAGAGGCATCTGGAGCAGTTCGGCGGGGGGCCGACGGTAGCGGCAGTAAGGCCACACGAGGTAAGGTTGCAAGACGGCTTTGTCTGCAAAAGCCCGCATCCGTACAGGGTACCCAAAAGCTTACAGGCCGAAAAGGGGAGGCAGGTAGACAAGCTGCTCGAATCGGGGTTGATCTTTTCGTGCGAGAGCCCGTATGCCCATCCGCTGCTATTCGTTCCGAAGAAAGACGGCAGCATGTGACTGTGTCTATTTTAGGGCATTAAACGCGGGGACGGTGGCGGACGCATACCCAATGGCCCTTCAGCAAGAACTCATAATGAGCGTAGGAAAAGCGAAGTACATAACGCTGCTCGACCTGCGAAGAGGTTATTGGCAGGTACCACTCGAGTCTGCTTCGCACTTGCTGACAGCGTTTGCGTGTCGTCGTGGACAGTTTGCCTGGACGGTAATGCCCTTCGGGCTTAAAAACGCTGCTCAAGCATTCCAGAGGGCAATGAACGAACTGCTAAGGCCACACAGCGGATACTGCTGTGCATACCTGGAAGATATGGCCATTTTTAGCGAAACGCTCGAAGAGCACGCGGAACCCCTGGGGCAGGTGTTTGAGACACTAAGACGGGTTAACATGAAGGTCAAGATGGATAAGTGCCAGATAGCTTGTCCATCGATCCGTTATTTGGGACATGTGGTAGGCTCGGGACGGCATGCACCTAACCCTGAGAAGCTTGCAGCGATCAAAGGTTTAAAGCGCCGGAGACTAAAAGAGAACTACGCAGCGTACTGGGCCTGTGTGGCTACTACCGAAGCTATGTGAAAGACTACGCAGAGGTAGCGAGGCCCCTGACAGAGCTAACGGGGAAGCAAATCCCGAACCGAATTCCGTGGTCCGCGGAAGCTGAAAAGGCGTTTCAGCGGCTTAAGATCGCACTGTGTGAGGCAGCAGCATTATCGACCCCAGATCCCGAGAGGCCGTATTGGCTGTTTACAGACGCGTCCGCGGTCACGGCTGGAGGCTGCCTGTCGCAACGTGCGGACGATGCTACCGAGATGCCAATCGCATTTGTGAGCCACAAGTTCTCTCCAACACAAACGCGCTGGTCGACTATTGAGCGAGAGGCCTTTGCAGTCATCTGGGGTCTGAAAAGGTTTGATTTCTGGCTCTTCGGTGCACAGGTTACCGTGGTGTCAGACCACAACCCACCAGCTTTTCTCGCCCAGGGCACTCTTCCTGGGGCTAAGCTTACCCGTTGGGCCTTGGCGCTTCAGCAGTATCATGTAGTGGTGCAGCACAGGAAAGGCGCCGAGCATGGCAACGCAGATGCGCTTTCGAGGGTGCCTAATGAGTGCTGGGGAATCGGCAGCGGTGCTCCGAGGGTCGAGACACTAGAGGACTAGGCGCGTGGTGGACACTCAAGAGCGACGTGCGTGAACCTGCCGAGAATTGAACAGCACCACGCGTTGAAAGGTCTATGTGCCTCAGTGAAGTGTATTGTTTCTCTTGTGCGTGTGTGTAGTATGCAGGAGTTATTGTTATTTTGGTTGAATTTGAACAGCACCATGTGCGGAAGGGTGTGTGTGTTTTAGTGAAGTGTTTCTTTGCGTATATGCACGACTGTAAGCATGTAGAAGTTTGTTGTTGTTAGGGGTGAAGCTCCTTATGGTGTGGCTTGTGCGTCCCTCGTAGTACGTAACGACCAGTGGCACATACCCGAAATAGCGGTCCTTGCAATGTCTGCTGGATGGGGGCACTTGTATATGATGAATACATGATGAAAAGATGTGAGATGGCTGTGCTTGGAGTTTTCTCTAGACATATGGACGGACGAACGAACTGACGCATGCACGGACGGACAGACAGAGGGGCGCACGGACGGATGGACAGACAGAGGGATGGCCGCAAGAAGAGATAGACGGACAGACAGACGAATGAACAAACGGACGGATGCAGCAAGAATCATACAGATAGGCGGACGCAAGAACGAATGGACAGACAGACTGACGAACGCTGCGCCCCACCAATCGTCATTCACTCCGTGGATATGCTGTGACTTTTTTTACTTGCCTGCTTTAAAGATTGTACTTGTATACACAGTGACCTTGTGTCCGTTTTTTTCTTTTTTTCGCTATGTGGTGGCGTCCGTTTGGTGGGGCCCCAAAGGTTAAGCGGAGAAAGTATTGCACGCGTTGCAGAAACGCCGCTGGCGTTCAAGGAACTGCGAAGTGTGGCCACAAGGTTGGGGACGTGCGGCGCCATACCATTATGTTGTTATTCGCGTAGCTGCATTTGAGCGCTTGCTCAAATCTTGGAAAAGGCGTGTAAGGTCTGGCGTCACAGGCCATGGGAGCGAGTCTTCTCGGTCTCAAAAGGGCGCGCTTCCCAAAAAGCCGATTCTCGGGAGACGATAATCACGGCGTAAGCGCGCCCCTTCTGGCAAAAATACCGCGGTCAGTCACCGCTTCTAGCAATTAGCTAAATAATCCCCGGACTGCGGATTGCAGGCGGGTGACGAGAGGACAGTGCATAGCCACCCATCCGTCAGCATTATAGTCAACGGGAAGGCTGTCGTGCTGGACAGCGTAGTCATCTCGCGGTAATGCAGGAGGCCCGCAGCCGAACGGTGCCACGATTGTGCGCGTTCGCACATTTCGCGGAACGTTGTGTGCAGGCCGGTCCTTTCGTCTCTCTCTTTCCGACCGAACAGTCGAGTGCGGGAAGAAGAGAGCGAGAGAAGGGGACCGCAACATGTGTTGTGTCTGTCCAATAAACGGATTAAATTGCTTTGGTTGGCCACGAGAAGAATCGGGAGGGGCAACCGAGGTATTAAAACCTGGCAGCCAAGTCCTCGCGGGGGTTCTGGTCGCAGCAAAGAGTGCTCTGCACTATCGGCTCTGCCGAGGCAACATGTGATGGTGCCGACGGTGAAGTCTTGTAAATATGTACATAAGTTTCTGTATATAAAGTAGAGTTGGTGTAACGTTCGAAATGTGCTGGCTTCCATCCCCGAACAAGCAGCAGCAGCGACGACAAGACAAGACGGACACCGAGAAGCAACCAACCTTCCACTCCCTTTTGTAGCAACAGCCGCTACGCAGCTGGGAGAGCTCTGCGCAATGAACAGAGGGAGTGGGTAGAAGGTTGAGTTTTACTTGCAGATAACTGCGTCCTTTATAAGAACTAATAAACAAACACGATGTCATTAGCCTACAATTCGATTTATTCACAATTCAAACTTGGTGTTCCACTTGGCGTATGGCTTTGAATAGTGCTAAATGTCAATTCATATCTTTTACCCGCAAACGTTTGTCTGCGAATTTCATTTGGACGATATATTACTTGAACGGGTACAGCATTACAAATACCTTGGCGTTTATTTTCAGAAAATCTGTCGTGGACTAGACATACTGAACATGTAACATTAAAATCTTCTCGAATGTTTGAACCACATTAGACACCATTTTCCCAAAGCCCCCAGGAGTGTTTATAATACGAACTTTCACACCTTTAAAATACGAACGTTCGCCCAATACTCGAGTACGCTTGCGCAGCATGGGACCCAGACACCCTCTGTCTTGTTAATAAACTGGAGCGTATACAAATGCTCGCCGACAGGTTTGTCTCTGGCAATTACAACTATAATATCAGCGTTTCATTAATTAAAGACAACCTTGGCTGGAAAACCATAGCCCAACACCGCTTAGCAATGAAATTGGTACTTTGTTTCCGTATTTGCTCTCATCTGAAAGATAATAACAAAAACTTGTACATTTCCACCCTCACTTCATCTCTATGCGTTGTCATCATGACTGTAAAGTGCTTGAAACGCGATGTAGCACACATGTGTTTCAATATTCATTTTCTCCTCACACCTCCACGCTTTTGAACAGACTTACTAAACGTATAGCCGATTGTTAAACACTCTCCCTGTTCCAGCTGTTTTTACATTAAAATTAGCCGTGAGCTATATTCTAGCTGTCCTCTTGTTTTTGCTTGTGCTGTTGTTTGTTTTTTCTTTCCTCGCTGAGATTTTGCTTGAATTATGTGTCGCCAGTTTTCATTGTTGCATACACAGCTGTGTTGTTAGCTCATTATTATCTTTGTCTTTCTGTAAATAAAGATATTTTTGTACGTGATATTTTCTTGTGTTAACCCCCGGCAATATTGCCTTCGTGGCACTGCAGGCACTTGTATAAGTAAATAAATAAATAAATAAATAAATAATTATTTAATAAAAAGACGGAATAATCATTTTTATTCACGTGCATCAACGTCAAAACATACACTATTAACTCATCCGCACCACCCGTGTCATCCGCATATGGAACCGCCTTCCAAATGAAACCATAGGTGAACGCAATCGAGAAAAATTCCGGCACCTTCTAATCACCCATTTCCAGGAATAACTGCTTGTTTTATTCATATCAAGTTCTGCACCTAGGCGTTTATTGACTCCTAGTTTCTTGGTTTATTTTCCTTTCTTCTTTCATTTCTCTTCCCTATTAAAATTTTTTTCGAAGGATTGAATGCTAACATTCCATTTAATTCTGTTGTGAAAATTTGAGCGATGCTTCCTTTTCAATAATAGAAAGTCTTTTCACAAGTTGTAATTATTGAATTCGAAGCATTTCTTAGCGAACTTGGGCGGCTTTGGGAGTATCTATCTATCTATCTATCTATCTATCTATCTATCTATCTATCTATCTATCTATCTATCTATCTATCTATCTATCTATCTATCTATCTATCTATCTATCTATCTATCTATCTATCTATCTATCTATCTATCTATCTATCTATCTATCTATCTATCTATCTATCTATCTATCTATCTATCTATCTATCTATCTATCTATCTATCTATCTATCTATCTATCTATCTATCTATCTATCTATCTATCTATCTATCTATCTATCTATCTATCTATCTAGCCGCCTACGACATTTAGCTCTCCTGACCGTTTCGATAATGCTATCAAAACCAAACTTCGCATGGCATAACATGACTGTATTAAGAACATATTTGACTAGTCATTATATGAAAATGACGACAGGTATGTCATAATGTCATGATTTACATTTCAGGGTCCTGCAGCTCTTGTGGTGGTTTCGTTCACATGGTATGTTGCAAAACTGGTATGGTATGACATGATTGCATGGTGAACACAAGCGACAGCCCTAACACGAAAATGATGATGTGCACGTCATGTACCAACATGGCTACATGCTACGCTTATGATACACTCGTGGCCGTTTCGCTAGCGTCACATATACCAAATTTGGTATTACAGTACGTCCCCGCAGGGGCGCCTGCGCAAGTAGGCGTTTGGTGTGTAGCGACACCACGGACCCGAGCTAACGGGGGAGTTTTGACTCCCTCCCACGCCTAGCCGTGCGTGGCTTTGCCGTGTCCGGGGAAAAGGGGATCCTTTGAGCCGACGCTGGGTGATTGGACCTTTAAGGCTCCCCAGCAGAGGCAGCACACCCCTTTGGCCTTGGCTTCATGTAGACGGCACCCCCGGATTGACCCACCTGGGGGGAATCGGCAGTCGCCTTTTCCTATTTTTCTCTCCCTACATCTTCGTCTTTATCTCTTACTGTTTATCTGTCCTGTCTTCTACTCTCTTCCGTTTACTTCCAAACTTCCTGGCGGCTAGGGTTAACCCTGTGCAAATAGCCTACCTTGGTATAGGCGCATTGGGTTATAGTGGCGTTGTACGGCTGGCGTCTGCAGGTTTCAGCATCCGCAAGCTTGTAGCGTCCCCTCGTTGGGCTCCGTGGTGGGTGGCTGCCAACGCTGCTGAACAAAAATATGACAGGCATGCACACAGCATTCCCCTTACTGTCTGATCGTACCGGCTTAAAGCGGGTACGCACCGATGATATAAACTTTTTTAACCAGCCCAAAGAAACATATCCTCACTATCATGTTATCAACTGTGAAAAAACTGAAAAACAAGCCAGAACCGTCTCTCCTTTCCTGGTTTCTAGATGTCTTACCGAAACTCTTGGCACAGGATACAAGGTAACCAAAATGGCTAGTGGAGACCTTCTCCTCGAAATCCGTGACAAAGAACAATTTGAAAAGCTAGACCGTCTCTCAGATTTCGGTGGCATACCAATAACCATAACACTACATAGATCAATGAACACAACTCACGGAGTTGTATCTGACATGGACTTACTTGACTTGACTGAGACTGAACTTTTGGAGGGGTGGAAGAGCCAAAATGTCACTAATGTACAGAGAATCATCATTAGAAGAGATAATAAGGAAACACCGACGAAACAATTAATACTCACATTTGCATCCAGTAAACTACCGGAATCTATTCAAAGAGGGTACACAAAGACATCTATCAGGCCGTACATACCAAACCCTCGTCGTTCCTTCCAATGCCAGACGTATGGCCATGGCTCTAAAACCTGTCGTGGTCGCCAGACTTGTGCACAATGTGGAGTACTAGGCCATGTGTCTGAGAACTGCAAACAACCGCCACACTGTGTAAACTGCGAAGGAAACCATGCCGCATATTCACGCTCCTGCACATACTGGAAAAAAGAAAAAGAAATAATTACGTTGAAGGTAAAGGAGAACATTATATTTAAGAAAGAACGGCGAAGAGTCGCTCCATTTTATGGACCTACATACGCTGATGCGGCGCGTCAGGGGGCACCGCCGCACCAGCCCTCGCCACATCTTCGGCCCGCGCATACCGAGCTGGTGGTTGTGGCACCTGCCCCCAAGGCGGTTGTAGCCCAGGCTACACCGCCTACTCCCAAACAAAGACCGGAGACTCCAGAGTCCTCCGGTCTCAAGGCCTCACCTCACCAGGCGAGGCCCGAAATTCGAATTAACAGCCCGCACGTGCGGGCATCCAGTGCCTCCGAGTAGGCAATGGATACGTCGGCACCCTTGGTGCCGAAAGAGCGGCGTGGCTCCCTGGAGCGCGTCAAGAAAACAAAAAAGCAGATAACAGGGCCTGGTGATGGCCCTGTTAAGTGAACTCAAACTCCCTGTCTAAACAGCCATTCACTTTTCGTACACACAGCACTATTTTACATTCACCATGAACACTCAAATTATACAATGAAACGTCAGGGGCCTTCTCAGAAACCTTGACGACATCGAGGAACTCTTACATGAACACTCACCAAAAGCGCGGTGTGTACAAGAAACACAACTTAATTTAAAACACACAAATTTTCTTCGTAAATACGCTATTTTCCGAAAAGACCGTGTTGATGCTATGACATCATCCGGAGGTGCTGCCATCATAGTGAATCAAGGAATAGCATGCACACACTTGGAACTCCAAACATCCCTTGAGGCAGCGGCTGTTCGAGCGATTCTTTTTGATAAACTGATCACAATCTGCACTATTTACATTCCTCCTAGCTATCAGCTGCAAAAACGCGATTTACACTCTCTAATTGATGAACTTCCGGAGCCTTATGTTCTCCTTGGAGACTTTAATGCGCATAGCAGGCTATGGGGTGACTGCCGGTATGACGCTCGAGGTCGACTGATCGAACAGGTCCTTATTTCGTCGAGCGCGCGTCTCCTATATCGAAAAGAACCAACCTATTATAACCTCGCTAATAACACCTACTCCTCCATAGACCTGAGCATAGTATCTCCCTCTCTTGTGCCTCTACTCTAGTGGAAAGTCGTCAGTAAGTGACGGAAGTGACCACTTCCCCATAGATTTGAGCACAACGACAGTAACTGAGTGTCCACCACGTGTTCCCAAGTGGCTCGTAAACAGATCCGACTGGGAACAGTTTTATACTATCGCTTGTCTAGGTTGGAATGACATCTGTACTTTGAACATTGATGTTGCTGCGAACTACTTCAATGCGTTTTTGATTGATGCTGCAACAAAATGCATCCCACAAACAAATGGACACCCTGGAAAACGACGTGTGCCATGGTGGAACTCTGAATGCCGAAACGCGCGCAAACAGCAAAACAGAGCTTGGAGGCTGCTTCGGAACTCACCGACAGCCGAAAATCGTGAAACCTTCAAGAAAATAAAGTCTCAAGGCAAGAGAACACGTCGGCAGGCCAGAAGAGAAAGCTGGCAGAAATTTTTATCGGGCGTTAATGCATACACACAGGAGGCTAAAGTCTGGAACATGGTCGGTAGGATAGCAGGAAAACAAGTACACACACTTCCACTCGTAAACACTCAGGGTGATACCTTGGAAGATCAGGGAAACTTCCTCGGTGCACACTTCGAACAGGTATCCAGCTCTTCCCACTATACTGACACTTTCCAAAAATACAGAACAAGAATAGAAAAGCAGAAACTCGAACAGAAATGCACTAGATACAAGGTATATAACAAAGCTTTCAGTCTAGCTGAGCTCCGAACATCTCTAAACTCCTGCAGTACTTCTGCCCCAGGTTCTGACCGTGAGATGTATGAAATGTTAAAAAACCTACCAAACAAAACCCGAAAAACCTTACTTTGTTTGTACAATGCTATTTGGTCTTCTGGCACTATTCCTACCTCCTGGAAAGAGGCTATTGTTATCCCATTTTGAAAGAGGGCAAGGACCCTTCTTTAGCTTCGAGTTATTGGCCTAATGCACTTACAAGCTGCTTGTGCAAAGTCTTCGAAAAAATGATAAACTGCCGACTTGTACACTTTCTTGGAACAAACAATTTGCTCGACCCATTTCAGTGCGGGTTTCGAGAGAGTAGATCCACGACAGACCACCTTGTTCGTATCGAGGCACAGATAAGAGACGCCTTCGTCCATAAACAATATTTTCTCTCTGTGTTCCTCGATATCGAAAAGGCTTATAATACAACATGGCGTTTTGGAATTCTAAGAGACCTGTCCCACCTTGGCGTGCGCGGAAGAATGTTTCACACAATCAAAAGTTACCTGTCAAACCGGACATTCCGTGTCCGAGTGGGCACGGTTCTTTCCCAAACATTTGTCCAGGAAACAGGCGTGCCACAAGGTGGTGTACTTAGCTGCACACTTTTTCTCATAAAAATAAATTCCTTGCGCTTGACCATCCCTCGCAATATGTTTTATTCTACATATGTCGATGACGTCCAGCTTGGCTTTAGGTCTTGCAATCTGGCAATGTGTGAGCGGCAGGTTCAGTTAGGTATAAACAAGGCCTCCAAATGGGCAGAGGAAAACGGATTCCGACTGAACCCACAAAAAAGCACGTGTGTATTGTTCTCTCGAAAGAGAGGCATGCACTCGGAACCTGACATTCGACTGAATGGGCAACGTCTGCCCGTCAAAGCCAAGCATAAATTCTTAGGATTAATCTTGGACAACAAGTTGACCTTCGTACTGCACATCAAGTATCAAAAACCAAATGTTTTAAAGCCATGAATGTTTTAAAAGTCACGTACTAGGTGGGGTAGTGACAGGCAATGTCTCATGAACCTATATAGAAGCCTCATTCACACCCGCTTAGATTATGGGGCCGTTGTTTATCAGTCTGCGACTCAAAGTGCTTTGAAGATGCTGGACTCCGTGCATCATTTGGGCATCCGCCTTTCTACGGGTGCTTTTCGCACCAGCCCCGTAGAAAGCCTTTATGTTGAGTCAAATGAGTGGTCGCTTCATCTGCAGAGAACTTACATGTCCTTTGTTTATTTCCTTAAGGTAAAAGCAGACAGGAAGCACCCCTCATACTCTACTATTAATGATTTGTCGAGCTCAATTCTGTTTCAAAACAGGCCTTCGATGAGGCAGCCCTTCTCAGTTCGCCTGAAGAGTCTAGCTGAGGAAACTGGAGTCTCACTTGAATACAGTTTAATGGCTCCTGTAGCATACCCGCCACCGTAGCAATGGCAGACTATAGACTGCGATGTGTCTTTTCTAGAAGTTACAAAACATCCGCCTATTGCCTATATCTGAACACACTTCCTGGAACTTCAACACAAATACACACGTCCTGAGTTCTTTACAGATGCCTCCAAGTCTAACTCCTTTGTGTCCTACGCTGCTGTTGGCCCATCCTTTTCGGATGCTGGCCCTCTACATCCAGACACAAGTATCTTCACAGCGGAAGCTTACGCGATACTCGTGGCAGCTAAACACATAAAACAATCACAAATACAAAAAGCAGTAATTTATACAGACTCCCTCAGTGTGGTAACGGCTCTGCAAAGTCTTAAAAAACAAAAAAATCCTGTCCTCGTCTCACTTTACTCCATTTTGTGCACACTCTACACACTCAAACAACATGTTGTAGTGTGCTGGGTGCCAGGGCACCGTGAGATTCAAGGCAACGTGAGGGCGGATCAGCTCGCTGCATCCGCCCACAAAACCACTGCCCCTACACCCATATCAATCCCGGCCATCGATTTTAAACCGTCTTTCAAACGAAACCTCAGGGACTACTGGCAGAGCAAGTGGAATACACACACACAAAACAAACTACACGTTATTAAGCCACACCTTGGTCATTGGCTTCCCGTATCAAAATCGCGTCATACAGATATAATACTAACGAGACTCAGGATAGGACACACATACGTGACACACACATATCTTTTGTCTGGTGGCGATACACCATTGTGTGACAGATGTGGTGAAGCACTAACAGTCCTTCACATGTTAATCCAATGCAAACACTTAGAAACTCTAAGAAAACAACATTTTCAATTACCCTACCGACAACATATACCTTTACACCCTGCAATGTTCGTCGGTAGGAAGCCGCTTTTTAGTCATAAAACATTGTTAGCGTTTTTTACAGAAATTCATAGTTTTCATGTCATATACCCGGGCATTCCGTAGCACAACCTCTTCGGAGAGGTTTTTGCTGCGGTGGCTACACAAGAAAGCACTTGCCTCACGGCCCTTGGACGCAAGGGTATGAACGAGTGAGGCACTTGTGCTAATGCCATTCATATCCACCATCGTTTTTTTATAATCACCAACTCTTATCATCTATTCTCACCACACACACTTTTCACGGCATGGTCATGATTTCATTACTTGTATGTTTTTACCCGCCTTACCGCGAGGAATTTTATGGCCCTTATACAGCCGCTTATCATAATCATTGTCCATATTTTTAGTAAGATGAACTGGCGTTATTTGGCTGTGAAATGGCCCTTGTGCCACAAAACATCAAACATCATCATCATCATTACAGTACGTGAATGGATGACGTAGGTATGTCACTGGTGCAAACATGACAATCATGAGATGCGTGTCATGTAACAACATCACTACATGCCACGCTCATGATCCGCTCGTGGCCGTTTCGCTAGCGTCACTCACACCAAATTTTATATTAGAGTATCAGCTCCACGTGTACTAAAAAACAGCTCCACATGTACTAAATTCGGTGTCACGTGACGTGAATGGTTGACAAAGGTAAACAACCCATCCAAACATGATAATCACGACACGGAGGTCATGTACGGCATGATTTACCTCCACCTCGTAACAGTGTGCTGATTGTAAAGCGACATATCAACACTTCTCATTTGTGCTTCGCATATCATCGATTGCCACTGTACGTGGGATTTGGCATCTTTTTACAGGAGTGGAAAACACATACATTCTATAGCATGCACCTAAATGCTGAAATATATGCAAAAAATACAAAGAAATGGTCATGAATTACATTACACTATAGAGACATACAACGAAAAACAGGATTTTAAATCAAAAGAAAATAAACACACGCATGTGCACTTGCGTTCTGCGCATAGAAAACAAAAACTAAGAGAGAGGCAATATACATTGGCATCCTGAATTACAAAAATAAAAATATCAAAAAGTACTATTACGCATCTGTTTCTGGGAAAACAAGCGCTTCTAAAGCTGCAGGAAACGTTGTGATAGAGGAAGACATCGCGACTGTGTTTGGTAATTAGTTTTAATCTTTATTGCCCTCAGTAGAAGCTGTATTTATATTCCTCGTTCCGGATGGCTGGTGGCTGTATAGATAAAGTGTGTTTGTGTCTAGAGCGCAGATCTGAAGAAATTTCAAAGAAATTTATTGAGTTTATTCTAACCTAATGACGAATAACGAGGAATATGTATTTCAAATGGTCATACTTAGTTCTAAGTTCTATGGCTTGTAGGTTTGCACGGTTGCAAAGTTCTGAAGCAGAGTGCATGCGTTGACAGTTATTGAATATAAACGTGGCAGCCATTCTGCGAACTTTCTTCAGTTTATACTGTTTAGCGGTGGTGGGATGGTCCAATACTGTTTTAGATTATTAAATTAGTTGTAGTAGCATTTTGTACGCAAGACTTTTTCTACTTCGGTTGTTGCGTCATGTAACCTTCGCCATATGACGTCTGTGTGGTGCTTGTACAAATTAAAAACACAACAATCTAGGGGCGTGCTCGGTGGAAAATATTGTATTGTGCTTTGGATGCGACGCACGGAGAACACGAGGCCCGGCGCCCGAAGCGCAGGCCGGCAAGGGGGAGGAAGTGGCACACACGAGATCCGGGCGAAAAACTCTATGACACAAACATCGCTATATATACATAAGTACAACACCCCCTGTGGGCTGGAGAACCGGTTCCGAAACCGGAACCGTAACCCCGACACCACACCATCTCCCCCTTGAAATAAACGGCGAGCGTAGCAAAGCACGTAACGACGGCAAAGTAAGAATGTATAAATAATGCAAATATAGCGACTACACAGAAAAATAAAGAAGTGCGCAGCATACAACCGTAAATAAATGTACAGCAAACAGAAAAGCAAACAGACAGATCTTTCAGTAGGTGTATCCCTTAGGATCGGCAGACGCTTCCACAGTGTCCTCTGCTTCCGCAACGCACGCAATTTCGGGTACTTGCAGGGCAAGCGGTAGCGTTGGCCTAGTGCGGCGACGAACAGCAGCGGAAGCATGTTCCCACGCGAGTCGTCGGTGACGCCGGAGAACTGGAGTCGGACGCGCCGGTAGCCGAGGGAGCCGTCGCAGTCGGCGAGCAGATGACGCTGGCTTGAGAATTACCTCGAGGAGGAGGGACGCTCCGAAGAGTGGAAGGAAGCTCGTCGAGTCACGTCTGACGCGACAAAACAGTTTCGCTTGAAAGGGCAGCCAGTTATTGTAACGTGGGGTCGACGCGCTCCTATTCTATAGCAAGATCTAGAGCCTTTTGAATAGAGAATTACGCTCCCATCTTCAGAATTTTTCTTCGCAGATACGGGGACGCGATGGAGGTGTTTTGCAGTCTCCGGGTAGCGGGACAGTAGGTTTAAAAAAGGAAGACTAAGAAGGCCTTCTGTGTACAGTTGATTCTGAAACACGCTGTTTTACTGTCGCAATTGTTCCCATATTTTGTTCTCGCTACACCACGACACTGGTGGAGGTGCTGGCCCGTGACCCCACCGGATGCTCCACACTACCACGGGGAGCAGTTCATTAAGCCTGGAAGCCCTTGTCGAAACTCCAGTGCATCGCTTCAGTCGTCGCTTGCGAGGCCTCTCTCTAGAGTTCACCCCCTCGAAGGAGCCCTCTACAAGGCACCACTCACCTCTTTCAACGGCCACCGCCAGTTCACCACTGGCACTACGAGACAGTAGTGCGCCAACCTCCATCTCAGGTAAGCCTTTTATCACTGATGGTGCCTGATCGCTTTGGCGGTGCCGCACATAAATTCGTTGAAGACGGGCTTGATCACTAAGAACGTGTCGCCAACATCAACCAGAAGTCTCTTGAACAAAGTCTCTCCCACGCCTATTTCTATATCGACGACAGTGCCCGTACTCGGTGCGATAACAAAAATGCACTTTATCAACATGCAGTGACTATAAAAAGAGAGATGATTGACACATATGCCAATGTCGACTACCGCGACCGTGCGCAGCAATTACTCGAGCTACGAGTTCAGAAAACCAATGAAATGATCGCAATGTTTGCTTAGGACATGGCGCATCTATTCCGCCGAGCTGAAACGCACATGTTCAACGACAAAAAGTTGCGCTACCTCATGCGTGGCGTGAAAGAGCAGTTCGCCGGACTTTTGCACAACGCGACAAGCACCGTGACTGACTTCATGAAAGAAGCTACAGCTATCAAGCGGGCTCTTCACCTACGATGCCGACTGAACAATCGCTTGTACAGCAGCGCCCACATTCAAGTTGCTGCTACGATATCTGACAATCTAAGCTCGTTGCATGATTTATTACGATAGATTTTTCGCGAAGAGCTGCTGAAGTTGCGGACTCTGGATACGGACACATCCACGGTGTCTGTTACCGAAGTCGTCCGCGATGTACGCCAAGCGTTTTCAACAGCTGATCCTACTCACGATCAGCGACCCCTAAGCTACGCAACTGGTTTCAATTAGGATTGAACTGGAGATATTTGCAGTTTAGCTGGGATAAAGTGGTTCCGGTCGGCCATAAACTGTTTCAAGATGAGATTGAACTGGGAACATTTCCAGTTGAGCTGGTAGCAACTGGTCCCCGTAGGAGATCAACTGGTTCAAGCTGGGAATTGAACTGGGTACATTTCCAATATAACTGGAGCAACTGGTCTCTGTTGGAGACCATATTGTTCAAGCTGGGATTTAACTGAAAACATTTCTAGTTGATCTGGTAGTAAGCAGTCTCTTTTGGAGGCCGACTTGTTGAAGCTGCGACTGAACTGGGAATATTTGCAGCTAAACTGGGAGCAACTGGTACCAACTGGGAATGATTTGCTTCTGCGGGGAGTAAATTGATAAGCATCGTTGTAGCTCGGAAAGACACTGAAGCAACCTATAATGGATATAAATGAACAGATATCTAACTGGAACTACTTTTGGTTGTAGTGAAACAACTGGTTCCATTTGTCTTCAAACCTGATGTGCTCAAAACTGCTTGATGGTGGGATATAGTGAAGTGTTTGGGGTGAATAGTAAGCAGCCGGAGCTGGACCTGGATGATTGACAGTCAAGTTGATGGGTATATCCCAAGTAGTGTGCCTGTGGTCTGCCAGCAGTGTAAGTGTATTTATCAAAACCATATTCACGACTGGACAGTGTCCTTGGTTAAAAATAATGCTCAGAGATTTAGTTATTTTTAGCCACTGTGCGATTTTGCGAAAAAAGACAAAAGGCGGTGCTGCATGTGTGAATATTTTTTTAGTTTGTTCAATAGGCTAAGTTATGCTCTAGCATTAATTAAAAGCTTTAGATAATATTTAAATTTTATACCAATTTAGGTGAGAGCCAACGAGTGCAGACGCGATTCATGTCGGCTCCTGCTTTCATGAACAATTTCGCAGTTACAATCACTACCTAAAATTTTATTAGTTATACCAAAGAATTTGCCTCGTCATCCAGATTCTCAAGATACCAAGTACAAGGTGGGTCAACTCTTGCTCACCTTTTTACGGCATTTTCCCGGTACCCACGACACGGGACGCTATTAAGCCCAGCGGAGCAGGCCGGTTCTCTCAGGGAGCCGACACTGCAAACCAATGCAATCCACTGCACCGGCAGGCGACGCTCCAGACACTGACCCTGATTCGAGGACGATCGATGTACAACATGATGGTGATGAATCACCAGCCACTGTGGAGAGTGCAGAAGACTGGCACACCGTAAAATAAGGACGTCGTCAAAAGGCCGGATACGGATAGGCCGGGGTCGCTGACAGCTGCCATGATGCTAACAACAAGGTAAAACCCGGCTTTGGTAACACACAAGCCAAAATGCAGTAAAGACGAATGGACCGCATCGAAAAAGCGAGAGTAATGCCCAACCTACCGGTGAGAGACTAAAATAAATTTCATCCGACCCAGAGGAGGCCTACGCACAGCCGCATCAAGCCCAACGGATATAAACAGAGGCAGACATGAAACCATGGCTTATCCACCAGAAGGCCGGCATTGCGACGTAATATCCCCCAACAAGACAGAGAACATCATGGTAGTAAGCACCCCAGATCCTGACCGAGCAAACGAGTACAGGATAATCAAGAAAATACGTATTAGTGGCAAAGAATATGAAGTAGTAGTGTATGAAACAGAACTGGAAGATAAAGCCAAGGGTATGATTAAAATAATCCCCCTAGAAGAAACCCTTGGGAGCTTTAGGGCAGCTCTGGTCACTGAAATAAATCGCAGCATCATCAAGGCTAAGCAATCCGGGAATACTACAACGGTCACTGAGCTCTTCAGTGGCAACAAGGAGCCCTGCAGTGTGTGCTATGATGGAGTAGTAATACCGTGCACACTCTACCGCAAGCTAATTGACTACTGCAAGCAGTGAAACAGTCTGGTACATAAAAGTCACGTGTGCGCTAACTACCAAGGTTGGCTTTGGGCTGGTTGCGACATTAAGAACTACAAAGACGACCACAGATGCGGCCCTAAATGTCAAATCTGCAAAAATAACCAGGCTACTGCCAACAAAAGCTGCATGGCCAGGTCAAGAAGTCCTACATTGTGAAACACAGACGATAAGCCAGTCTACGAGAACAAACGCAAAGCTCAGCTCCTACCAGAGGACCTTCACGAGAGCACTCGACATCTAGACCCGGTAAAACACAACAAACAAAATACCGGTTCGTTTCAAGGCACCCCAGCCCTGCAAGCTCCCAACCCTGTTACAGGTCGGAATCGCCGTCCAACGGAGCAGCAAACAAGGTAAGCTGGGCAGATAAAGCACGTGGCTTGTGACTTGAGGGAACTCTAGAGGTTAAAAACAACAAAGTTAGTAATAACAGCAACATTCAAGAGCTAGAACAACTTAAAAAATGATAGAACAGGTGCAAGCTCTAATAGAACTCCTCACTATGGAACGTGAATGCGCAAATCCCAGAAACTTTGATATAACTAATATTTTAAAGCAGGATTGAACACCGATAGGTGATGATCTCATGGAGCTAACTACCTCTTCGTTAAACCAAAAGGGCGAAATGCAGCAAACTACAGATCCACCAAACTCTTAAGAAGAAAGCATGTCACAACAAACAAGGATGGATAACATTAAGAAAAAGTAGACAGTTACTAACCGTGTTCCAATCAATCTTGGAAACCACCGCTAAGGCGTCTGTTATTCTGACGGCACTGATGGTAGAAACGCTGGAATAAGGACACAACGCGGAAACGGCCCTAACCATTGAGTGCACCACCGGGAACGTTCACCAACAACCCCAGGCACTGTACTCTAAGCGGGCAACTACTACAAAATCACAAACCCTCTTCACCCACCCAGCCATTTTCATGCCCCCCCCCCCTCCACACACAAATAACAAACAGCAATTATGAGGCGTAGTAAGGACATCTCAGCATGTGACAATGGGACTGCAGAGAATTCAGGGCTAAGAAATTCGTCATCAAACAGTACATAACCTACATGGTTACAAAACAGGTGGTATTTTATTTCAAAAAATGCGTGGCTTCGCCGCACTACTAGGATATTTGTCAATAAGTCAGCCGTGCGAAGATTACGGGACGATTTCCAGCTTGTCTACCAAGTCTATGTATACGACCAATCGATTTGCAGGATGCATTAAGATTTTACAAAACAGTTCACCCACTACTTCTTCTCTTAAGACACCCTCAGTTTCTGAATATCCAGTCTTTCAATGAGGCCGGACACTATAAGGTTTGATCGCCGACTACGGGCTTGAATATCGACTATCTCCTCTGACTGGTCTGCTACCGATGTTTTTAGTTTATTTAAAGTTGTATCAAAGTTATCAATCTTGCAAGCAGTTTTGTTCATGGTGTTTAAAAGCGTTTCCAGGTGAGAAACTTTTTTAAGGACAGTTGTTAATGTTTCTCGTTAGGTGTTTTGTTCCAATTTTATATCAGAGGTATTCTTCAGAATTTTTTTCGGCCCTTCTAAAACTTTATCTAGCATTTTTTGAATGTCAAGTCCAGAGTTTGACTCAATATCACCACAGAGCATAAGTTTGCACACACACAAAAAACTGTCGTATAAAATACCGAAGCAGGTGCATGGGCATGGCACAACAACCAAGAACTTGCTGCCTGAAAAGCAGAAGCATTCGTACTGCCAACCTGCATAACAAAATGACAGAGCTGGGTCAGCATTGCTGCTTGGTGCATTTCTCCATGCCCAATGAAGTTGAACCGTTGAGGGCCGTAGTGTATAGGTACCGATGATGATGACGTCATAGAGCGTGGCCCCATGTCGTCGGTGACGGCAGGGAAGTTGAACCACACGTGTACTGGTCCAGTTGTGATGAATGGTGTGGCTCACTGAGATAAGTTGATTTCCGGGGAAAAGATGGGCTCTTGATAGCAGGCGGGCTCGAAGAACAAGCCTCCCAAAAAGACTGCTTGCATAACGAAGTGACGGAGCTTGGTCAGCATTGCTGCTTGGTGCATTTCGCCATGTCCAAGAAGGAAATAGAGCCCTTGCTACACTAGTACGGAGGGACATTACGGTCATAACCCGTAATCTAGAATGTAGATACAAACATATAATGACATACTTCCTATTTAGAAAAGCAAAAGAGAGCAGCAAAATTACTCCGTCAACTCAAAGACAGCACTTTCACTCTCTATTTAGGCACGCCGTAATACTAGCTGGCAGCACGCCGTTCATCATAGCAGGGGACATCAACGTCCTAGACGAGGCATGGGGATATTGTTTCACCACCTGCAAAGGAAAACAATTATGGAACAGCATACAAGCCGAACAGCTTACTCTGATAACAGACCCGTATGCACACATACGCATAAGCACAAGCGCCCAGCGAGACGCAACACCGGATTTTACAATAATCAAGAATTCCACATGGACTACATGGCACAACACCTTCGATGATTTAGGCAGCGACCATTGAATACTCAAAACGCACGCACCATTCACCAATAGCGACAGGATTACGGTCACGCAGAACACGGAACGTCTAGTTGACTAGGATTAATTTCGGAAGACCAGCAAGGCGATTACTGAAACCCCTTTAGATATCCAGCAATGGTGCGAGAGCATAATAAACACCGCCAGAAGAGCCAAAATATAAAATAGAAACAGATATTTCAGTGGAGCACATCGATAAAAGAATAAGCCAACCGTGAAAAACTAAAGAAGCGTTACAACAGAAATGGCGGAGGCAAAGGTACAACAGGAAAATCGGTAAACGATAGCACAATTCAGCAAAGACATTGAAAGTCACTGCAAGCAGCTGTGTAAGCAACGATGGGCGGAGATTCGTACATCACAAACGGGGAAGTTTTTGAGGCTTGTCTTAGATCCCACCAATACCAAAACTGAACAGAAACACACTATCTGTTATCTCAGACGCGAGTGTGAAGAAAACGAGGGAGAACTAATGGCAGATCTACAAAACATCTACATCCCCAAATCACCGCCACTACAACACAGAAACTATACAGGCGAAGCAAACGCTAAAATGGACCACAACTGTGAGGCAGTGCAGATTAGAGCAGTGCTACACAAATTGAATATAAAATAACCAGAGGGACCCGATGGAGTCCCCAACCGAACAATATGTAACCTGGACAATGAATCCATATATTTTCTGACTGAATATATCAACAAATGTTGCACAGAACGAACAATACCCGACGCGTTAAAGGGGCTAGGACAATCTTTATACTAAAACCTGGAAAGCCAACCGACAAACTAAATCTCTGACCCGTCTCTTTAACGTCATGCGTGGCAAAATAATGAAGCATGCAATCATAAATCGAGCCGATAACTATCTTGAGGATGGTGAGTACTACCCGCACATGATGATAGGCTTCCGTCGTCACCTAGCCCCTCAAGACACCATGCTAAAGAATAAAAACCAAATCATATACTACTCCACAGTCTACACGAGTCATATTGGTCTGGATCTCAAGAAAGCATTTGACAATGCGGCACATGAAACAATTCTCAGCCACATACTGAGCTCAAACATGGGTGAGCAAGCCTCTAATTACGCCAGAAACGTTTTAATCAGCAGAAAGCGAGACTCAACTTAGGAGGCCTTAGATCTGATCTCCTAGAATTGGGCTGCAGAAGCACCCCACAAGGCTTCGTAATATCGCCAATTCTCTTTAATGTAAGCATGTTTGTACTACCAAACGAGCTAATTAAAATTTCAGAAATGTATCGCTCTGTATACGCAGATGACACCACAATAGGGGTCGGTGATGGCAGTGACGGCTACATAGAACAGAGGTTCTAAGAGACAATAGTGCCACGTTCCATTTCCTAAGTTTTGTTATCGTCCCAAAAACTACACAATTCTCAGCGCACACCGCGCCTGCAGTTTTTAAGAAGCTTCCGGACTGTAGTAGACCATTTCGATAATATCACGCCTACTCTGCGAACTGTACAGATTATTCTGGAACCTACGCCACCGCCAGCGATAACGCTAGAACATTCGACGGAAAGAGCATAAATGCCGACGCGCTTCGCCGCTTGTCAGTAGTTGATCGACGGCCGACGCTCCGTTCGCCGCTTACCTGGCGCCGGGATTCCCGCGACCAGGCACGCTGCCAGTCGTCGACCCCAGCTTATCGAGCATCAAGTGAACCCCTGGACAACCCCCCGGCTCTATCCAGGCCTTCATCGTGAGCCAACGCCCGGGCACCACAGCGCAAGCCGTGGGAGCCAGGGCCAGGACAAAAGTGTGATGGCTTTTGCAGCGCCACCGCCGAAAGCTCATTGCTTTACCTTCAGCGCTCTAGAGGGGAGCACCGTCGACGACATCATAGATGCCCTCGAAGCAGTAACCGGCCCAGCCGGTATCAAGTCCCTCCAGCACATGGGAGGTGCAAAGTTCGGCACCGCAGCCGCAAACGTCCATGCAGCCACCAAGCTGAAGAGCCGGGGCGCCATTCTCTTGAACGGCGAATCAGTTCCACTAGTCAGCGTAGGTCCTGAAATAGTCCACGTCACAGTCTTCCGGGTACCGCTGTGGGTAAGTGACGCAGCCCTAGCGACTGCTCTCTCCGCCTACGGCAACGTGCAACATATTTACGAGCCAGTGTTCAAGGGCCGCCCTGGGGTCGGCACAGGTGTACGTGTGGCGCGAGCGGAAATGAACAGCCAAATACCGAACTTTCTGACAGTCCAAGGCTACAATGTCATGTGCGACTACCGGGGTGTCAAGAAAGTGTGCTCTAAGTGCAGGAATGCTGGCCACATCGCCAAAGATTGTGCCACGCCCCGTTGCACGCGCTGCAATCTGTTTGGACATGCCACAGAGGGATGCGCAGAACCGTGCCGCAAGTGCTCGGGCAGCCATGCGACAGCTGACTGCGTACGTCCGAAGTCATTCGCAGCGGCTGCAGCAGCGGCAACCGAAGAACAAGCGTGCACCGACCTCATGCCCGAATTGCAAGATGATTATCCGGTGCTCGAGCCTGTGAGCGACACTGACACAAGTGACACTGACGCCCATGCTGAACCACAAGACGCAGGAGACCTGCCTCCCCTGTCTGAGAAAGCCTTGTTAACCCTTCACACCCCGTTCGAGACCAGCGACTTCTCGCCGGACGCCTATGAAGAACACAGCTCACCCAAAGCCGAAGCCCGAGTGCTCGTACTTAGCAGAGACCACGAGAGCTGCAGCACTGACACAGTTGGCACCACCAGTAGCTTCGAGGCGCCGAGAGCTTCGATGGGACCCGGCAACGGAATGACGGGACGGGCAGACGCTCCGATCATCGGCCCAGACAAGACCACAACAGTGATCATGCCGCCGACAACGACGAGCGCCCGCGCCAACAAGTACTCGGCTCAAACCCGCAAACTGAACCTGTCTAACCTCATCTACTAGATTACAGGTGTGGCCGCCGGTGCGAGCGTCGGTGCCAGCGCCATGGAAATAGATCGTTCAGCTACCAAACGAGCCCACCCACCGACCACGGACTCTGAGGGCTCTGCGAACAGTAGTAAGCCCCAAAAACTCGCTAATGCTCTGACGACGTCAAAGCATTTCTTTTTAGTTTTGTTCACTCGTTGAGCGCTCGCCCCACCCCCTGCAAGGGGTTTCTCTGAAGTTTGTGCGCGCTCCCCCTATTTTCAAAATGGCTACGGCGCATTTTCTCTTCTTAAACGTAAGGGGTTTAAAGCGGCGAGATAAGCAGAAAGAAGTCATGCACTTCGCAAGGTCACGTCATGTCGATATCCTTTTCTTACAGGAATGTATCTTTAGAACCCCTTTTGATGTGCAATCCTTTTGTTCACATTTTGGAGTCGAGGCCTTTTTTTCGCTGACTGATTCAAAGATGTGCGGAGTCGGAGTTGTTTTTTTTTTTACACTAGCGTTATGTCGAAGAGCACACTGTGTTTATGGTTTTGACGGCCGCACACTAGCAGTAGACTTTGACCTTCACGGCAGACGAGTAAGGGCGCCCGTAATATATGCCACAGCTCAACGAGGGGGGGGGGGGGGCATGGCCGACTTTTTCAATTCACTCGACTCATTTATGTTTGACAGTTACCCCACTTTCTTAGTTTGAGATTTCAACTGTGTTGAGGACACCGACAGAGATGCGCGCGGACGCAGACAAAGCAGACAATATAGCGGAGTTAGCACATTGCGACAACTCATCCGAAATTTCAAGCTCAGGGATGCGTGGGCCGACAGTCACGGGAATGACTTCGTTGCAACCTGGCAACGGGGTTGCAACGTGACCCGGCTAAACCGCTACTATTTTCCAGAAGTGCTAGCCACTCATGTCCTTAGTTGCGAGGTCCTACATTTCCCAACGGACGTTCCATGCATTACAGACCACTTTCCAGTGTCTGTAAAACTTTTCTTTGAGCAATTCACTACATTTAGAAACCATTGGAAAATGGACACCACACTCGTGCACGACCCAGAAAGCGTAGCATTACTGCGCAATGCACTAGAGCAAGCGTGCGAAAGGCCACCTGAACCCCGCCGCTGGGACGCATTGAAACACAGTTGGCGCGCCGAGCTTATCAAAGCGGGGCGCGAAAGGAAAGCGCGCCTGACGACAGAGATAAACGACACGCTACGAAAAGCGCGCATTGTACGCAGAGGCAAAACGCTGACTTTCGCAATGCACGACTATATCAATCAGTTAAAGGCGTGGTAAGAACTTTTGCTACGTCTTAGTTCGCGCACGGCTGCGCAGTCTTTTATCAACTGACGACCGGTTTCAGATCCAGCGGTTCTTCGAAGTGTTCGCAACGGCTCCTTGGGTGAACAAATGCATGTTCCTTTCGTTAAGTTGCCGAACGGCGAACAGTCTTCACGAGCAGAAGGCATAATGAGGGTATTTGAAACACATTTTTCGAATCTTTTCAGGGCAGAGAACGCGAGCAACGGGAACTAGACCATCATAGTTAACGAGTTTTGCGCGGGAATTTTCCGCGTACCGGAAGAGCTCCGCGATGGTCTGTGCAGCCCAGTGACGCTGGATGAATTACGGTTTGTGCTTCAGCACATGAACGCAACCACCGCCGCCGGCCCTGACGGGATATCTTTGAGTTTCTACAAAACCTTCCTTGAAACAATACTAGACTACCTTTTGACAATGCTAAATTGGCTTCTTGCTGACGGAATCAGACCGAATACGTTTCGTGAGAGCAGAGTTATACTCTTGCTTAAAAGCGAGGGAGAGCCGTCCGACCCAAGGGCGTGGAGGCCCATTTCCCTACTTAACTCGGATTATAAGATATTGACAGCTATCCTTGCAAACCGCATAACAATCATTCTACTGAAAATAGTAAGCGACATACAAACATGCTGTGCCCAGTTCGTACGATCTATACCTCGCTTGCGCTGACTCGCGATTTATTCACATGCGCTACAAGAACACAAATATCTGGAGTTTTTGTTTCCTTGGACCGGGAAAAAGCTTTTGATCGCGTAGAATGGAACTATCTCTTCGCTGTGCTTGCGTGTTGTGGCTCCCAGCACAATTAACCGACACCCTCCGTTTACTCTACACAGACTTAGAAACGTCATTAGTAGTGAATGGCTATACATCTGAACCTATTGCAGTAAGTAGGGGCATTTGACAAGGCTGTCCCCTCTCCGCAATTCTCTTTGTATTCTGCATAGATCCATTATTGAAACAAATCCAGAAATGTACGTCAATACGTGATTTCCCTCTGCCAGGCTTGGGCGAAGTGAAAGTAGCGACATACGCCGATGACATCTCGTTGTTTATTCGGAACATAGACCCGGCAGGGGCGCCTGCGCAAGTAGGCATTTGGTGTGTAGCGACACCACGGACCCGAGCTAACGAGGGAGTTTCGGCTCCCTCCCACGCCTAGCCCTGCGTGGCTTTGCCGTGTCCGGGGAAAAGGGGATCCTGGGGGTTGAGCCAATGCTGGGTGATTGGACCTTTAGGCCCCCCGGCAGAGGCAACACACCCCTTTGGCCCCGGCTTCACGTAGACGGCACCCCTGGGCAGACCCACCCAGGGGAAATCGGCAGTCGCCTTTTCCTATCTCTCTCTTCCTACATCTTAGTCTTTTCTCGTCTTTAAATCTATCCTGTCTTCTTCTCTCTTCCATTTACTTCCGATTTTTCCTGGCGGCAAGGGTTAACCTTGTGTAATTACTCAACCTTGAGTAGTTATATTAGGTTATAGTGGCAATGTACGGCTGGCGTCTGCAGCCTTATGCTATTAAGTGCTTCAGCGTCCCCTGGTTGGACTCCATGGTGGGTGGTCGCCATTGCTGCCGAAAGAAAAGTACACTACTATGGGAACACCTGCATTTCCCCGTCTAATAGATCGTCCTCCACCTAAGAGGGGACGCACCGATGACATATCAATTTTCAGCCAACCCAGACAATGTTTTCCCAAATTCCATGTTGTGCACAGCGAATACCCAACAAAACAAGCCAGAGCCATATCTTCATTTCTTGTTGCTAAATCTCTGACTAAGGTCTTTGGCACAGGATACAAGGTTACAAAAATGGCTAGCGGAGACCTCCTTGAGCTGCCTGAAAAACACCACTATGAAAAAATTGGCAGTCTCGTAGCATTTGGCAATATCCCAGTATCTGTTTCACCTCATAGATCAATGAACACCTCACGCGGGGTTGTTTCAGAAGCAGACCTTCTTGAAATGTCTGAACAGGAACTGCTTGAAGGGTGGAAAGAGCAAAATGTCACAGATGTGAAACGAATCGTCATCAGACGAGAAAACAAAGAAATACCTACCAAACATTTAATACTCACCTTCGCATCTAGCACACTGCCTTCATCTGTAGACACAGGCTACATCAAACTATCTGTCCGTCCCTAAATTCCCAATCCAAGACGGTGTTTCAAATGTCAACGATTTGGTCATGGCTCGCAGAACTGCCGGGGTAAGGAAACTTGTGCAAGATGTGGTAGCCACGGCCACCCATCTGATAACTGTGTTACTACGCCTCACTGCGTGAATTGTGACGGGGAACACGCCGCGTATTCGCGTTCGTGTCCAAACTGGAAGAAAGAAAAAGAAATAATCACTCTTAAAGTCAAAGAAAACATCACATTCAAAGAAGCAAGACGAAGAGTGTCGCCATTTTACGGCGCAACATATGCTGATGCGGCGCGTCAGGGGGCACCGCCGCACCAGCCCTCGCCACTTCTTCGGCCCGCGCATACCGAGCCGGTGGTTGTGGCACCTGCCCTCAAGGCGGCTGTAGCCCAGGCTACACCGCCTACTCCCAAACAGAGACCGGAGACTCTAGAGTCCTCGGGTCTCAAGGCCTCCCTTCACCAGGCGAGGCCCCTAATCTGAACTAACAGCCCGCACGTGCGGGCATCCAGTGCCTCCAAGGAGGCAATGGATACGTCGGCACCCTTGGTGCCGAAAAAGCGGCGTGGCTCCTTGGAGCGCGCCAAGAAAACAAAAAAGCAAATAACAGGGCCTGGTGGTGGCCCTGTTAAGTGAACTCAAACTCCCCCGTCTAAACAGCCACTCGCTTTTCGTACACACAGCATTATTTTACATTCACCATGAACACTGAAATTATACAATGGAACGTCAGGGGCCTTCTCAGAAACTTTGACGACATCCAAGAACTCTTACATGAACACTCACCAAAAGTGCTGTGTGTACAAGAAACACACCTTAATTCAAAACACACAAATTTTCTTCGTAAACACGTTATTTTTCGAAAGGACCGTGATGATGCCATGACATCATCCGGAGGTGTTGCCATCATAGTGAAACAAGGAACTGCATGCACACACTTACAAATACAAACATCACTTGAGGCAGTGGCTGTTTGAGCGCTTCTTTTTGATAAACTGATCACAATCTGCACTATTCACATTCATCCGAGCTATCAGCTGCAAAAACGTGATTTACACTCCTTAATTGATCAACTTCCGGAACCTTATGTTCTCCTTGGAGACTTTAATGCGCATAGCAGGCTATGGGGTGACTCTCGGTATGACGCGCGAGGTCGACTGATCGAACAGTTTCTTCTCTCGTCGAGCGCGTGTCTCATAAATCGAAAAGAACCAAGCTATTATAATCTCGCCAATAACACCTATTCCTCGATAGACCTAAGCATAGTATCTCCATCTCTTGTGTCTCTACTCCAGTGGAAAGTGGTCAGTAATCTGTACGGAAGTGACCACTTCCCCGTAGTTTTGAGCACAAATACAGTAACTGAGTCTCCACCACGTGTTCCCAAGTGGCTCATAAACAGAGCCGACTGGGAACACTTTTATACCATCGCTCGTCTAGGTAGGAATGACATATGTACTTTGAACATTGATGTTGCTGTCAACTTTTTCACAGCGCTTCAACAAAATGCATCCCACAAACAAATGGACACCCTGGAAAACGGCGTGTGCCATGGTGGAACTCTGAATGCCGAAACGCGCGCAAACAGCAAAACAGAGCTTGGAGGCTGCTTCGGAACTCACCGACAGCCGAAAATCTTGGCACCTTCAAGAAAATAAAGTCTCAAGCTAGGAGAACGCATCGGCAGGCCAGAAAAGAAAGCTGGCAGAAGTTTTTGTCAAGGATCAATTCTTACACACAAGAGGCCAAAGTCTGGAACATGGTCGGTAGGATAGCAGGGAAACAAATACACACACTTCCACTCGTAAACACTCAAGGTGATACCTTGGAAGATCAAGCAAACTTCCTCGGGGCACATTTTGAACGGGTATCCAGCTCGTCCCACTATACTGACACTTTCCAAAATACAGAACAAGATTAGAAAAGCAGAAACTCGAACACAAATCCACTAGATACGAGACATATAACCAAGCTTTCAGTCTAGCGGAGCTCCGAACATCTCTAAACTCCTGCAGTACTTCTGCCCCAGGTTCTGACCGTGTGATGTATGAAATGTTAAAAAACCTACCAAACGAAACCTGAAAATCCTTACTTTGTTTGTACAATGCTATTTGGTCTTCTGGCACTATTCCTACCTCCTGGAAAGAGGCTATTGTTATTCCCATTTTGAAAGAGAGCAAGGACCTTTCTTTACCCTCGAGTTATAGGTCTATAGCACTTACAAGCTGCTTGTGCAAAGTCTTCGAAAAAATGATAAACTGCCGACTTGTACATTTTCTTGAAACAAATAATTTGCTCGACTCATTTCAGTGCGGGTTTCGAGAAAGTAGATCCACCACAGACCATCTTGTTCGTATCGAGGCACAGATCAGAGACGCGTTCGTCCATAAACAATATTTTCTCTGTGTGTTCCTCGATATCGAAAAGGCTTATGATACTACATGGCGTTACGGAATTCTAAGAGACCTGTCCCACCTTGGTGTGCGCGGAAGACCGTTTCATATAATCGAAAGTTACCTGTCAAACCGGACATTCCGTGTCCGTCTGGGCAGTGTGCTCTCCCAAACACTTGTCCAGGAAACAGGCGTGCCACAAGGTGGTGTGCTTAGTTGCACACTTTTTATTATTAAAATGAATTCTTTGTACTTGTCCATTCCCCGCAATATGTTCTATTGTACATATGTCGACGACGTTCCGCTTGGCTTCTAGTCATGCAACTTGGCCATGTGTGAGCGGCAGGTTCAGCTGGGTTTAAATAAGATCTCCAAATGGGCAGATGAAAACGGATTTCGACTTAACCCACAAAAAAGCACGTGTGTCTTGTTCTCTCGAAAGAGAGGCATGCACTCGGAACCCGACATTCAACTGAACGGGCAACAACTGTCCGTCAAAGGCGAGCATAAATTCTTAAGCTTAATCTTGGACAACAAGTTGACCTTCGTACCCCACATAAAGTATTTAAAAACAAAATGTTTAAAAGCCATGAATGTTATAAAAGTGTTGTCACGTACTACGTGGGGTAGTGACAGGAAATGCCTCATGAACCTGTATAGAAGCCTTATTCGCACCCGCTTAGATTATGGGGCCATTGTTTATCAGTCAGCGACTCAAAGTGCTTTGAAGATGCTGGATCCCGTGCACCATTCGGGGATCCGCCTTTCTACGGGTGCTTTTCGCACCAGCCCCGTAGAAAGCCTTTACGTTGAGTCAAATGAGTGGTCGCTTCATCTGCAAAGAACCTACATGTCCTTTGTATATTTCCTTAAGGTGAAAGCAGACAAGAGGCACCCCTCATACTCTACTATTATGACTTGTCGAGCTCCATTCTTTTTCAAAACAGGCCTTCAATGAGGCAGCCCTTCTCAGTTCGCCTGAAGGGTCTAGCTGAGGACACTGGAGTGTCACTCGAACACAGTTTAATGGCTCCTGTAGCATACCCGCCACCGTGGCAGTGGCAGACTATAGATTGCGATGTGTCTTTTTTAGAAGTTACTAAACATGCGCCTATTGCCCATATTCGAACATACTTCTTGGAACTTCAACACAAATACACACGTCTTGGGTTTTTTACAGATGCTTCTAAGTCTAACTCCTTTGTGTCCTACGCTGCTTTTGGCCCTTCCTTTTCGGATGCTGGCTCTCTACATCCAGGCACAAGTATCTTCACAGCGGAAGCTTACGCGATACTTGTGGCAGCTAAACACATCAAAGAATCACAAATACAAAAAGCAGTAATTTATACAGACTCCCTCAGTGTGGTAACGGCTCTGCACAGTCTTAAAAAACAAAAAAAAACCCTGTCCTCGTTTCACTTTACTCCTTAATAAAACTTGTTGTTGGGCTAGTTGGTTATACATCATATACTTAGAAATTTGGCGCAACCTCGACTCACGCAAACACTCACACAAGCACACACACTTACACCAGAGCAACACACACGACACGCAGCGCTCACTACCAACTGTTTATTGCTCCTATCTGACCTTCTTAAATACGTACATCGAAATGCGCAAAGGCACAAACTAACAGAACTGCGCCAGTAGAAAACCAACATGGCGTCACCACACCACTAGGAACATAAAAAAAGTAAAAAAAGTAAAAAAAGTAAAAAAAAAGGGTTAACACAAAAAGGAGATATAATCGCTAAAGCCTCGCATCAAGGAAAGATATTTCTTGTTGATGCAACACCAAAGATGGCTCGCTGACACATATATCTTTATTCTTTTCTATATAATATGCTTCTAACAGCAAACGTGCTGATAAATTTGAGCTTCTCCCAAGAATCCTTGTATCAGAAAATCGTGGTTCACACCCACATGCGGCAATATGCGACACAAGATGTGCGTACTTGTCCTCGTTTTTCTTAACCTTTAGCGCATGCTCCCTAAGCCGGTCATTGAGGCATCGCTCGGTAATGCCAATGTACACGTTACCGCAGGAAAAAGGAATGGAGTATACAACTCCCATGGAACATTTTACGAAGGCATTCTCATGTTTTTTCACGCAACCGCGTCTCTTGCCATTGCAAATACGCGGACATAACTTGGCGAGCTTTTCTGGCGCAGAAAAGACCACAGCCACACCATGCCTTGCAGCAACCTTCTTAATATTATGGGAGAGCTTGTGCACGTAAGGCACGACTTGAATCTTGGAACCCGAAGGATCCCAAGTAGCTCTATCCCTTTGTGTTCCACGTTTCATCTTCTGTAGTAGTGACTCGGTGACCGCGTTTAGGACCGACGAAGGGAAGCCCGCCGCCGTCAATCGGCTGATCTGTTCATAAAAACTAGTACGCATGTGGTGTGGACACGACTTAATCAACGAGGATTCCAGACATAGCGAAGCAATACCTCTTTTAACTAATTTCGAGTGCGCAGAATCATACGGCAACAGCCCCTTCTTCACTCTAGGCCGGTAGACCCAACAAAAGTGTTCACCACCCCACAGTAGCTTGAGGTCTAAAAACTGGAGACAAGTCTCTGTGGGTACCTCGGTAGTGAACCTAAGTCCGCGTCCATGATCTTTAAAGACACTAAGCACATGTTCACAACAAGAACGCTGCACTTCAGATGATACCTCATCCGCACGCACACTCACTGAAGTACAGGCGTCTACTTGAAAATCTAAAACGTAATTGGGGGGTGTATATGGCCCCCGCTTGTCTAAAAGAATTAAAAAATCGTCAACATATCTAAAAATCTTCAAAACCTTATTCCCCCTTAAAAATTTATCCAACGTCCTATCTACATCTGCTAAAAAAATATCAGTAAGAACAGGGGCGACACAAGAACCTATACAGATGCCTTGTCGTTGTAGATAGGGCTTGTCGTTAAAAGTAATAAAAGTAACGTTAAGATAAAATTCTAAAAGTGCTAAAAAGTTTTCAACGGATACGCCCGCATTATTCATAAAAGAAACGTCTAGCTAGTAGCAAAAGCACTAACTTGAACGTCTTTTTTTCCGCTAAAACCCACAAAGTGGGCATTCCCTTCAGAACCATTGTTAGTGAAAATGGTTCATGGCAGGGCAACGTTAGCAAATTCCTGTTAAGCAAACTAAAGCCACTCAGTGTTAGTGACCCGTTTCGCACTAAAAGCTCTAGTGATGTCGCAGATTTCATACGGAATAACCAGCAGATTTCCTTTGCTTTCTCAGTAGATGTTGAAGACCTGTTTTATTCGGTACCTCATGATAAGCTTTTGACTTCGGTCCGACAGTGCATAGAGGATAATGGTGACGTTTCTTTTATGAATAATGCGGGCGTATCCGTTGAAAACTTTTTAGCACTTTTAGAATTTTATCTTAACGTTACTTTTATTACTTTTAACGACAAGCCCTATCTACAACGACAAGGCATCTGTATAGGTTCTTGTGTCGCCCCTGTTCTTACTGATATTTTTTTAGCAGATGTAGATAGGACGTTGGATAAATTTTTAAGGGGGAATAAGGTTTTGAAGATTTTTAGATATGTTGACGATTTTTTAATTCTTTTAGACAAGCGGGGGCCATATACACCCCCCAATTACGTTTTAGATTTTCAAGTAGACGCCTGTACTTCAGTGAGTGTGCGTGCGGATGAGGTATCATCTGAAGTGCAGCGTTCTTGTTGTGAACATGTGCTTAGTGTCTTTAAAGATCATGGACGCGGACTTAGGTTCACTACCGAGGTACCCACAGAGACTTGTCTCCAGTTTTTAGACCTCAAGCTACTGTGGGGTGGTGAACACTTTTGTTGGGTCTACCGGCCTAGAGTGAAGAAGGGGCTGTTGCCGTATGATTCTGCGCACTCGAAATTAGTTAAAAGAGGTATTGCTTCGCTATGTCTGGAATCCTCGTTGATTAAGTCGTGTCCACACCACATGCGTACTAGTTTTTATGAACAGATCAGCCGATTGACGGCGGCGGGCTTCCCTTCGTCGGTCCTAAACGCGGTCACCGAGTCACTACTACAGAAGATGAAACGTGGAACACAAAGGGATAGAGCTACTTGGGATCCTTCGGGTTCCAAGATTCAAGTCGTGCCTTACGTGCACAAGCTCTCCCATAATATTAAGAAGGTTGCTGCAAGGCATGGTGTGGCTGTGGTCTTTTCTGCGCCAGAAAAGCTCGCCAAGTTATGTCCGCGTATTTGCAATTGCAAGAGACGCGGTTGCGTGAAAAAACATGAGAATGCCTTCGTAAAATGTTCCATGGGAGTTGTATACTCCATTCCTTTTTCCTGCGGTAACGTGTACATTGGCATTACCGAGCGATGCCTCAATGACCGGCTTAGGGAGCATGCGCTAAAGGTTAAGAAAAACGAGGACAAGTACGCACATCTTGTGTCGCATATTGCCGCATGTGGGTGTGAACCACGATTTTCTGATACAAGGATTCTTGGGAGAAGCTCAAATTTATCAGCACGTTTGCTGTTAGAAGCATATTATATAGAAAAGAATAAAGATATATGTGTCAGCGAGCCATCTTTGGTGTTGCATCAACAAGAAATATCTTTCCTTGATGCGAGGCTTTAGCGATTATATCTCCTTTTTGTGTTAACCCTTTTTTTTTACTTTTTTTACTTTTTTTACTTTTTTTATGTTCCTAGTGGTGTGGTGACGCCATGTTGGTTTTCTACTGGCGCAGTTCTGTTAGTTTGTGCCTTTGCGCATTTCGATGTACGTATTTAAGAAGGTCAGATAGGAGCAATAAACAGTTAGTAGTGAGCGCTGCGTGTCGTGTGTGTTGCTCTGGTGTAAGTGTGTGTGCTTGTGTGAGTGTTTGCGTGAGTCGAGGTTGCGCCAAATTTCTAAGTATATGATGTATAACCAACTAGCCCAACAACAAGTTTTATTGAGCTATATTTCTAGTGCAATGGGCCCCTCTTTTTATGCTCCTAATGTGTCTGCGAAGATTGACCTTCTTATGGGCTACATCAGTGAAGCCACATGCAGAGCAAGGATTTCCGCCTTCTGCATCCGGAAAGCCATCACACCAGAAGAAGTAAGTGCCTTGTTTGGGTGTGTGAGACCTTCTTGGGGACACGTGAAAAGAGTGCTCAAAATTCTTAGAGCGGAATTGTGGCGCCAAGTAAGGCTGCTCTATGATTGGCTTCGTGTGATTCTTCAATGCGAATACCCTGAACAACTTGCGGCTTATAAACTCGGGAAAGTCAAGCGTCGTATAACTCAGACAACTGAATCTAGGTGGAGGAGCGTGTTGACCCCCCTTCTGAGGCTTCAAGGTAAACGGAGAAGAGATAATTGTCAGGACCTCGTTGTTCTCGGGGGTGCAGTGCTACCTGAAGACATTGAAAAGCTTCTGCGAAAAGGACCAAAGTATGCGTGCACACCAAGTGTTTCCGCCCATGACCTGGTAGGCCTGAACAGGGACCTGTCTTCTAAGGCCAACCAGGACCGAGAAAGATGCCTGCTGGACGGTATGGACTGCCTCACGAGGTGTGCAAGCCAACTTCCGGACAATAGCGGTAGCAGAAGACTGAGTAGTGTGGTGTCTTTTTTCAAGAAGCAGAATTTGATGTTAGTACAAGCCGATAAGGAGGGTGGTTTCGTTGTTTTGCCACAGGGTGTTTACAATGAGAAAGCGATTAGCGCCATTGACAAGAACTTTTTACCTGTTAAAAAAAGTGCTGTACGCGTTAAATCTAAATTCACCGCGTTCTGTAGGGAGGTAGGACTTCCTACGCTGGCTGGAACCTTAGCTAGTAGCAAAAGCACTAACTTGAACGTCTTTTTTTTCCGCTAAAACCCACAAAGTGGGCATTCCCTTCAGAACCATTGTTAGTGAAAATGGTTCATGGCAGGGCAACGTTAGCAAATTCCTGTTAAGCAAACTAAAGCCACTCAGTGTTAGTGACCCGTTTCGCACTAAAAGCTCTAGTGATGTCGCAGATTTCATACGGAATAACCAGCAGATTTCCTTTGCTTTCTCAGTAGATGTTGAAGACCTGTTTTATTCGGTACCTCATGATAAGCTTTTGACTTCGGTCCGACAGTGCATAGAGGATAATGGTGACGTTTCTTTTATGAATAATGCGGGCGTATCCGTTGAAAACTTTTTAGCACTTTTAGAATTTTATCTTAACGTTACTTTTATTACTTTTAACGACAAGCCCTATCTACAACGACAAGGCATCTGTATAGGTTCTTGTGTCGCCCCTGTTCTTACTGATATTTTTTTAGCAGATGTAGATAGGACGTTGGATAAATTTTTAAGGGGGAATAAGGTTTTGAAGATTTTTAGATATGTTGACGATTTTTTAATTCTTTTAGACAAGCGGGGGCCATATACACCCCCCAATTACGTTTTAGATTTTCAAGTAGACGCCTGTACTTCAGTGAGTGTGCGTGCGGATGAGGTATCATCTGAAGTGCAGCGTTCTTGTTGTGAACATGTGCTTAGTGTCTTTAAAGATCATGGACGCGGACTTAGGTTCACTACCGAGGTACCCACAGAGACTTGTCTCCAGTTTTTAGACCTCAAGCTACTGTGGGGTGGTGAACACTTTTGTTGGGTCTACCGGCCTAGAGTGAAGAAGGGGCTGTTGCCGTATGATTCTGCGCACTCGAAATTAGTTAAAAGAGGTATTGCTTCGCTATGTCTGGAATCCTCGTTGATTAAGTCGTGTCCACACCACATGCGTACTAGTTTTTATGAACAGATCAGCCGATTGACGGCGGCGGGCTTCCCTTCGTCGGTCCTAAACGCGGTCACCGAGTCACTACTACAGAAGATGAAACGTGGAACACAAAGGGATAGAGCTACTTGGGATCCTTTGGGTTCCAAGATTCAAGTCGTGCCTTACGTGCACAAGCTCTCCCATAATATTAAGAAGGTTGCTGCAAGGCATGGTGTGGCTGTGGTCTTTTCTGCGCCAGAAAAGCTCGCCAAGTTATGTCCGCGTATTTGCAATGGCAAGAGACGCGGTTGCGTGAAAAAACATGAGAATGCCTTCGTAAAATGTTCCATGGGAGTTGTATACTCCATTCCTTTTTCCTGCGGTAACGTGTACATTGGCATTACCGAGCGATGCCTCAATGACCGGCTTAGGGAGCATGCGCTAAAGGTTAAGAAAAACGAGGACAAGTACGCACATCTTGTGTCGCATATTGCCGCATGTGGGTGTGAACCACGATTTTCTGATACAAGGATTCTTGGGAGAAGCTCAAATTTATCAGCACGTTTGCTGTTAGAAGCATATTATATAGAAAAGAATAAAGATATATGTGTCAGCGAGCCATCTTTGGTGTTGCATCAACAAGAAATATCTTTCCTTGATGCGAGGCTTTAGCGATTATATCTCCTTTTTGTGTTAACCCTTTTTTTTTACTTTTTTTACTTTTTTTTACTTTTTTTATGTTCCTAGTGGTGTGGTGACGCCATGTTGGTTTTCTACTGGCGCAGTTCTGTTAGTTTGTGCCTTTGCGCATTTCGATGTACGTATTTAAGAAGGTCAGATAGGAGCAATAAACAGTTGGTAGTGAGCGCTGCGTGTCGTGTGTGTTGCTCTGGTGTAAGTGTGTGTGCTTGTGTGAGTGTTTGCGTGAGTCGAGGTTGCGCCAAATTTCTAAGTATATCACTTTACTCCATTTTATGCACCCTCTACACACTCAACAGACATGTTGTGGTGTGCTGGGTGCCAGGGCACCGTGAAATTCAAGGCAACGTGATGGCGGATCAGCTTGCTGCATCCGCCCACGAAAGCACCGCCATTACACCGACATCAATCCCGGCCCTTGATCTTAAGCCGTCTCTCAAACGAAAACTCAGGGACTACTGGCAGAGCAAGTGGGATACACACACACAAAACAAACTACACGTTATCAAGCCACCTCTTGGCCATTGGCCACCAGTATCAAAATCACGTCTAACAGAGGTAACACTAACAAAACTCAGGATAGGACACATATACACGACACACACACATCTTTTGTCCGGTGGTGATCCACCATTGTGTGATAAATGTGGTGAGGCATTAACAGTTCTTCACGTTTTATTCAATGTAAACATTTAGACACTCTAAGAAGACAACACTTCCCACTATCCTACCGACAACATATACCTTTACACCCTGCAATGTTCGTCGGTAGGGAACCGCTTTTTAGTCACAAATCATTATTAGCGTTTTTAAAGGAAATTCATAATTTTCATATCATATACCCGGGCATACCGTAGCACGACCTCTCTAGAGAGGTTTTTGCTGCGGTGGCTACACAGGAAAGCACTTGCCTTACGGCCCTTGCACGCAAGGGTACTAACGTGTGAGGTACTTGTGCTAATGCCATACATGTTCACCATCGTTTTTCATTATCACCAACTTTTGTCACCTATTCACACCACACACACCTTTCACGGCATGGTCATGATTTTATTACTTGTATGTTTTTACCCGTTTTACTGCGAGGAATTTTAAGGCCCTTATACAGCCGCTAATCACAACCATTGTCCACATTCCTGTCTCATGAACTGGCGCTCTTTGGCCATCAAATGGCCCTTGCGCCAAAAAACACCATATATCATCATCATCATCATCATCATTCGGAACATAGATAGCTACAGAGCCTTTCTTTGAATATTCCACACGTATAGTTACCTGTCAGGAGCACGTCTTAATCCCGGAAAAAGCAAGGCATTGTGCTTTGGGATGCACATTGAAGAGTTCTCTAATGGCGCCCAAATCGTCCAAGGCGTTAAAGTCTTAGGTGTAACTTTCCTTTCGACTGGTGAGGTAGCCCACACCATATGGAAAGAAATTCAACCCAAAGTAGACAGACGCATTGAAGTTGCCAGAACATTTCAACTACCTTTTACTGAAAGAGCTTATCTAATTAAATCCAGCATAACAGCGCCACTGCTTTGTGTAGCCAGAATTGCACGAGCACCTCGACGCGTTTTGCTCAGAGTGGCTACTGCGTACGGCTCCTTCTTTTGGGATGGCCACGCCGAAGCTGTTGCCAGACCCTTGGTCCGCCTACCAGTAAAATGGGGAGGGCTCAGTGTACCTAACCTTGATGTAATGTGCCGCACATTGGCTCACAAAAACACCTGGGCACTCTTAGGGAACTCATCGTATCGAGGCAGGAAACTTGGAGTGTATCTGCTAGGAACTTCTACAAGACTTTTTGGTTTAGCAAACGACACGGGACCAGCTGCTGAGCAGCCACCAGCGTATTACACACATGTTATAAAATCTTTGCAACAATGAAGAAACGATTTTCCTGTTCAAGAACTTATGCAAATGTCCCCCACCGACCTGAGCAAATTAATAGCATTTAAAAGCCTATCTGAAGAACAACGCCGGAAATGCCGGGCGAAAAGACGCTGGACTCTTACAAACACGTCTCTTCCCTCCGAGGTCCGTGACCTAAGCTGGCTCAGGGAATGGGGGGCTTTACCAATGGCCGACCACCTTGCGGCGTGGGGCGTGGCGCCCTCCGCCACAAGCCCGCAATGCGGTCGCGTCGAAACACTGAACCATGTCTTCCATGAATGTATAGTAGCGCGCACCTTTTGGCGCATGGTTACCAGGAGTTTCCAAACAAGTATGCAGTGGAAGTCTAGCCACAGGGATAACTTTGTCGTACTCCTAATGGCTATCGGAGCCTTCGTCTTATGGAAACGAAGGGGACTGGCCTGCCTGAGGGGACGCCCCCAGAGAGCAATGTTTCCCCTACTACATCGGCTAAGAAACATAATGCTTAGGCATCTTAACGCAGAACTAGTCATGCTGGGAGAAGAGGCTTTCCTCCGACGGTGGTCTACGCGATTATTATCGTAAAAAGCAACAAAGTGTTCATGCCTTTCCTCCCTTATTTAGGAGGTGGGCTAGAGCTTGTACCATTGTGACATTACAGTGTGTATTTTTCTTTTCTTCTTTAGAAACATGTATTTTGTTCAATATTGTTCTTGAGCGCTAGAGCAAATTGTCCTCACAGGTGAATGCACAATATCCCGCTACACTGTGAATGACCTCATCTTGTTTGTTCATATAGCCTTAGTGTTCATTAGTTTTAATCACCTCGATGTCATGAATGTCCTGTCTTTGTTGTGCAATTTTGGCATTGTACGTCACTGCATACGCCATAAGTTCTTTCGCTGTATATAAAAGCTTGCATTGTACATACGCATTGTTCACCATTGTCCGTTTTTATGTGTGCACATAAGCTGTGTAAGATATATCCGGAAATAAATTCTCTTAAACGCTATCTGTGCAAGACTGCTACTGTAATGGAACTTTCCGTTTACCGGGCACAGGTTCGCCCAAATAAACAGTTAAATCCCAACACAAAGTCTCCTGTCTACGGCCACGTCACAACGCCGTGACATCTGGTGGAGGTGCTGCTTCGTTCATGCGCCGGACGCCCACGTCAAGCCATGAACCCAGACCACGTCGCGGAGGAGACACCGAAGCCAACCAGGAGCAGCGAACAAGCTGCCGACAGCAAGGGCTACCACCGGAGTACGGACTTCTACAAGACAAGGCGCGGAAGACCAAGGCCATGACCGCGACTGCAGCGACAATGACAACCGCAGCGTCCCAGCCCACGATGGTCATGCATAAACCCAGGGAACCCCCAATTTTCCATGGGTCATCGTTCAAAGACCCGGAGTCCTGGCTAGAAACATACGACCATGTGGCCGCCCTCAACCAATGGGACCATGACGAAAAGCTCCGTCGTGTGTTCTTCTATTTGGAAGACACCGCAAGTACCTGACTCGAAAATCGGGAGTCCACGCACCCAACGTGGGATGTTTTCTGCGGCGCATTCCTGCAAACGTTCGCGAGTGTCGCTCGTAAAGAGAGGTCCACTGCTTTATTAGAGACCCGGGTTCAGCTACCAAATGAAAATGTCGCCATTTTCACAGAAGAAATGACCCGCCTATTTTGTCACGCTGACCCAGGCATGCCAGAGAAGAAAAAAAGTTAGTGTCCTCATGCGAGGGGTCAAACAGGAGCTCATCGCGAGACTGATGAGAAATCCACCGAACACCGTCCAAGAGTTTGTAGCCGAAGCGACCACTATCGAAAAGACCCTGGACATGCGCACCCGATAGTATAATCGTCGCCTGACTCCAGAATGCCCTGCTGCTCAAGCCAGTAACTCCGAAGACATGCGTGAAACGATCCGAGCGATCACGCGGGAAGAGCTGTGCAAGCTGTGGCCTTCGGCGCACCCTCAAGTGGATTCAATCGCCGACATTGTGCGAGAGGAAGTTCGGCAATCGCTTCGAATTCCCCAAGCACCGCTGCCTGAGCCGGAAGCTATGAGCTACGCCGCTGCAGTGCGCCACAACACTCCTCCCCGTCCACGCAAAAACGCCGCCCCATCGCACTTCATTCGACAGACGCCACCGCCGCCACCACCCCCACCGACGTCATACCGTTCGCCAGCGGCCCAGCGCAGTGCGCCGAAGAAGACTGACGTGTGGCGCACCCCTGACCACCGCCCGCTCTGCTACCACTACGGCGAGGCCGGGCACACATGCCGCCGTTGCCAGTACCGACAGATGGGACTGCGTGGCTTCGCCGTCAATGCACCGCGTCCACAGCCAGGAGAACGGCCACGTGACATTGCTGACTACCTGACAGGAACTCAATGGACACCACGAAGCCCTTCACGTTCGCCGTCGCCCAGCCGCCGCACGTCACCGCACCACCAACAGTACTCTGGCCCAACGCGGGGCCGGTCTCTTAGCCCGTATCCGGTAAAACTAAGGGCAGCAACCGATGGAGGTGCGGTTGCTGTGTGACGAACTACTGAAGATCCTCCGACGACGACGATGCCACGACGGAGCTTTCCGAACCCAACGCCATCCAGGCAAAGCCCTGACGGCAAAACCTCACTTACTTGAGGTGACCTGACCACGCAACATGGAAGTAGCGGAACAAGCCGACGCAGCCATGAACCGACGCCACGCCATAACTGTAATGCGAGACAGCGAACTAGTGACCTCGATGTTCTTATCGACGGCCACAGTGTGACTGCCCTCGTTGATACTGGAGCCGACTACTCAGTCATCAGTGGGTCGTTCATCGCGAAGTTAAAGAAAGTTAGGACAGCTTGGGAAGGCCCTGAAATCCACACAGAGGGAGGTCATCTCGTAACGCCTGCAGGAATCTGCACAGCGAGAGTCACCATTAACGGCCGTATTCATCCTACAGACTTTGTAGTCTACAGCATTGCTCGAGAGATGTCATCCTTGGCATGGACGTCTTATGCCTTCAAGGTGCCATCATCAACCTAAAAATAAAGTCGATAACGTTATCCACAGAAGAAGCACTACCGCTGCACACGCTGTCAGGGAACCATGCCTTGAATGTGCTGGAAGAACAAGTCACCATTCCGCCTCGCAAGCGTCATTATTTATGTCGGCACTCTTAAATCACCTGACTTTGAAGGCGTCGTTGAAGGCAGTCAGCGTCTGTTGGTCACCCGAAATATTTGCGTCGCAAAAGGAATTGCAGAGCTGCGGGGAGGCAAAGCAACGGTTATGCTCACGAATTTCAGCAATGAGTACAAACATGTGAACAAATGAACAACGGTTGCATACATTGAAGAAATTGTCGAAGCCACCAGTGCTTTCGCCCTCGCCTATTCTGCGGAACCTGCTCAGAGGAACCAAGCCCCTCCAATAGCTCTCAATGTCGATCCCAGACTTCTGAACCATAAGCAAGAACAGCTCAAGGCCCTGCTCCTGCAATACGAAGATTGCTTTTCGTCGTCATCGAAAATTCGGCAGACCCCAATCACGAAACATAGCATCATAACCGAAGAAAATGCGAGACCGCTTCGTCAGAGTCCGTACAGGGTTTCGACGCAAGAACGTGAGGCCATGAAGAGACAAGTTGATTAAATGCTGCGGGATGACATTATCTAGCCGTCCAAGAGTCCAAGAGCATCCCCCGTGGTGTTAGTGAAGAAAAAGAATGATACCCTACGTTTCTGCGTCAATTATCGCCGCCTGAACAAAATCACAAGAAAGGACGTGTATCCTCTCCCACGAATAGACGACGCACTTGATCGGCTCCATAACGCCAAGTACTTTTCGTCAATGGATCTCAAGACTGGCTTTTGGCAAATCGAAGTCGACGAAAGAGACCAAGAGAAGACGGCGTTTATAACACCGGACAGCCTCTTCGAGTTTAAGGTGATGCCCTTCGGTCTTTACTCAGCGCCTGCAACTTTTCAATGCGTTATGGATACAGTACTGGCAGGATTGAAGTGGCAGACTTGCCTTGTGTACTTGGACGACGTCGTCGTGTTTTCCTCGAGTTTCGACGAGAATCGTCGGCGCCTTGAAGCTGTACTTCAAGCCATCAAGACGTCCGGACTCACACTGAAGCCAAAAAAGTGCAGATTTGCGTACGAGGAGCTCTTGTTTCTGGGGCACGTTATTAACAAGCCTGGAGTTCGTCCCGATTCATGAAAAACAGGCGCCATCACCGACTTCCCGCCGCCCCCTGACAAGAAGGCGGTGGGCCGATTTCTGGGTTTGTGCGCCTATTATAGGCGATTCGTGAAGAACTTCGCCCACTCGCCGATCCTCTCACTAACCTTATCAAGGACGACGTGAAGGTCAAGTGGGAAACGCCGCAGGAACATGCTTTCCGGGAGCTTAAACATCGCCTCCAGACGCCTCCGTTACTTGCCCATTTCGAAGAATTCGCTGAGGCAGAAATACACACTGACGCAAGCAGCGTAGGTCTTGGCGCCGTTCTTGTGCAGAGGGCTGGCGGACTTGAAAGGGTTATTAGTTACGCCAGCCGATCGCTATCCAAAGCAGAAGCCAATTATTCCACAACAGTAAAGGAGTGCCTCGCCATCATCTGGGCTACGTCGAAATTTCGCCCCTACGTTTACGGCAGGCCCTTGGAAGTTGTGAGCGACCACCACGCCTTGTGTTAGCTAGCCACCTTGAAGAACCCTTCAGGTCGCCTCGCACGATGGAGCCTGAGACTTCAAGAATATGACATTACAGTCCTTCACAAGTCCGGCAAGAAACACGCCGACGTCGACTGTCTCTCTCGTGCGCCTGTCGACCAACCACCACCCGACGACCCGGATGACGACCACTTCTTGGGAACGATAACTACCGACGACTTCGCTGAACGACAGCGGGCCGACCCGGAACTTAGGGCCCTAATAGAATACCTTGAAGGCAGGACCGCCGAAGTCCCGAAGATATTCAAGCGCGCACTTGCGTCGTTCTTCCTGTGAAACGGTCTTCTACAAAAGAGAATTTTTTCACCATTTCGAGCTAAGTACCTCCTTGTGGTGCCTTTAGCTTTGCGACCAGAACTCCTGCAGGCCCTGTACGACGATCCGATGGCAGGGCACCTCGGTGTTTCTCGCACGCTCGCGAGGATACAAGAAAGGTACTACTGGCCACGTCTTACCACCGACGTGACTCGTTATGTGAGGACAAGCTGGGACTGTCAGCGACGCAAGGCACCGCCGACAAGGCCAGCGGAACTTCTGCAGCCAATTGAACCACCTTGCCGGCCTTTCCAGCAGATTGGTATGGACCTACTTCGGCCGTTCCCGACGTCGGCTTTCGGATACAAGTGGATCGTGGTACCTACTGACCACCTCACCCGCTACGCCGAGACAAATCCTTTCCCAAAGGCAGTGCATCTGAGGTAGCTAAGCTCTTCGTCGAAAATATCGTCCTACGTCACGGCGCCCCGGAGGTCCTTATCACTGACAGAGGAACGGCATTTACTGCCGACTTAACTCAAGCGATCTTGGCATACAGCCAGACAAACCACCACCGGACGACAGCGTACCACCCACAGACCAACGGCCTCACCAAGCGGCTTAACAAGACGGTCACCGACATGCTGGCAATGTACGTCGATGTCGAACACAAGACGTGGGACGCCATTCTTCCGCACGTGACCTTCGCATACAACACGGCGGTGCAGGGGACGACGCAGATATCTCCATACAAATTGGTCTACGGAAGGAGCCCGGCAACGACGCTCGATGCCATGTTACCCAACGTCACCGACAAAGAAAACCTCGATGTGAGTGAGTAGCTTCAACGCGCCGATGAAGCCCGACAGCTCGCGCGTCTCCGTATCAAGAATCAACAGACGAACGACAGCCGCCGTTACAATCTTCGACGACGCTTCGTGGAATACCAGCCCGGTGAACGTGTTAGGGTGTGAACGCTGATACGCCGACGTGGACTGAGTGAGTGGTTTCTGCGACGGTACTTGGGGCCGTACAGAGTGGTTCGACGTCTCGGCCCACTTGATTACGAGGTTGTCCCCGACGGCATCACAAACTCTCAACGACGCCGATCGCGACCTGAAGTCGTCCATGTCACGCACTTCAAGCCGTTTCATGCGCGTTGACAAACTGAAACAGTGTTTTTTGTATTATTATTGTAGCGTAATTTATTCATTGTGCTTTCTTGCATTATTGTTGTACCTTCATCTTTAGTTAAATCATCGGAACGATGCCTTTTTTAGAGGGGGGCAATGCCACGTTCTATTTCCCAAGTTTTGATATCGTCCCAAAACACTACATAATTCTCAGCGCAAACCGCGCCAGCAGTTTTCGAGAAGCTTCCGGACTGTAGTAGATCATTTCGATAAGATCACGCCTACTCTGCGAACTGTACAGATTATTCTGGAACCTACGCCACCGCAAGCGATAACGCTAGAACATTCGACGGCAAGAGTATAAATGCCGACGCGCTTCGCCGCTTGTCAGTAGTTGATCGACGGCCGACGCTCCGTTTACTGCTATCTGTGCAAGACTGCTACTGTAATCGAACTTTCTGTTTACCGGGCACAGGTTTGCGCAAATATACAGTTAAATCCCAACATAAAGTCTCCTGTTTTCGGCCACGTCACGACCCCGTGGCAGTAGGAACAGTTGAGCGATACTTGGAAGGCACAGGACTCACATGCTCCCTAGAGAAACTTGAACTTCTTCTCTACGGGCCAGCAATCAGAGGTAGACCACCCAAGTCAGAAAAAAGAAAACGACAATATGAGGAAATTTGAATTCAAATGCAGGAAGGCACAGCTATACTGAAAAAAGGTTTCCTTTGTAACCTTTGCCTGACCAAAGGTAGAGTATGCGCATGCGATTTTCGATCATCACCACAATAACCTCATTAATGCTTTCGAGCATGTCCAGAACCGCGTGGCCCGATTCATACACCCTTGCACAAATCGTGGCCCGAGTACACGCCATTAGGCAGGAAATGAAGTCAAATTACGGCCGCTTCTGGTTTGTTAGTGACGCGGCTCCGTAGCCGTGTCTCAGAGTAACCAGCCCGATTCGAAGTGGCCTTTGAATAGACAAGGACAAGGATTAGCCGGGATTTAACGTCAAATTTTTTCTGGCTATGTACGGCTTGCGGTTATGCGTCACATTTCCGTAGGCGGCCTAGCCCTTATGCGGTTGCGTAAAGCAGCAATATTTTATGCATTAGAGAGTGCTTTCTCGCCGGTAATGCGGTTGATATTATGACTACAGGTGATTAGACAACCATCGATATCTCTATATCTACAAGATTAGCATGCAAATCACATTCAGCACCGGAATCGAACTCAAGACCGCAGGAACGTGAAGCGTATGTCTTACCCATTGCACCACAGCTCCACCGCATGAAGGCGAATTTTTTTTACGGTGGTATATATTCACCAAGTAGCTTTCTGCGAACCGTCGGCGGAACCTTGAACTTCTTTAGTGTCTTATGCATTTGTTTACGCATGCAGTTGATTAGCGAATCGTTTGCAGGGCTTCATGAACTCGAGACAACCACGGCGCCGTTCTGAAAGAACGATTAACATGTGTGTTCGTGCGTCGTTTCAGTGCTTCCCCGTGAAGCGCAGGTGTGTTGCTCACCAAAATTCATGTATACCACCGCTACGAAGTTGTGTTTGGTTGTCGAAACCTACGTATGTTTCTCGCACGTGCGTAGGCTGTGAGCAATTTTGCTTATTTGTGTTGCGAGGTGCAGAGCCGTCCACTTGTACCCTGTACACCGTGCCGTGCGATCGGCGCTTCACGGAACGCCTCTGTAGGGTGGTTCGGAAACTAACGCGCAAGCTCAATGACAGCTGTAGGCGGGGCCTTCGCCGGGTTGTCTGCAACAGGGCGACTGCGCAACCACTTGCGTATGCTTTGCGGTGAAGCAAGCATTACTCTTGTCATGTGCGAATGCCAATTGAGAAGCCGGCAGAGTTCTCGAGAAGCGAAGGAACTGTGCCTTTTCTGCAAGCGATCGTACAAGCAATAACTTCGCCCTATAGATGAGCAAACCTTCAAGCCGCGCTGCCGCTGATAAAGCTAGGCGATTCGCCGGAACAGAAAGAATATTCCCACACTTCATACGACTTTTATGTTCAGCCCATTGTTGGACGCCGCAAAAAGCACAATAAAAATATATTTGGGTGTGTTACAACAGGTAATAAGTGTGAATGCTGTAGCGATGCACCAGCTACAATGCACTTTTCTTGAAAAAACTCATACAAGCGTGCATAACCACGATTTAGTCCCATCTGGTCGAACAATGAAAAAAAAAGAAAAGTTCTGTTCAAGCTTATCTGAAAGTAAAAATAAAATTTGGGGGCATTTACAAATGCCTTTCAGTTAGATTGACTACTGTACTTAGATAATTTTGTTGTATTATTTAGAAGCGGGTGGCACCACCATGAGCCTCGATCACCGCCCTCATTCTATCCAGAAGAGAGGCATACAAGTCGTTGAATGTCTGAACGTTTGCCCTGGCTTCCTGCCAGCAGTCTTGTACTGCTGACCACAGGTTGTTCAAAGACAAGCCAAGCAGGCTGTGGAAGCACAACGCTGCCTTCATGTATCCTCTTATGTTCTCAATGATGTTCATGACTGGGGATTGTGGTGGCCAGTCCAGCACGGCAACTCCACGCTTTTGCAGGGAAGAATAAATCAGCTGTGACATGTGTACTGTAGAGCAGTCTTGAAATATGTCTCCATCTAGAAACACTTCCCCCAAAAGGAATGACAATGCCACGTCGCCTAGATTGTAGCAGTAGCTCTCAGCCGAGAAACAGCCATGCACGCTGATGAGAGGACAAAGGCTATCCTTTGCGATTGCCCTCCGACAGTCACTGTACTTCAGCCATTGGCGGCTGCTCCCTGTATGTATCGCGGCATATATCTGCAGGAAATGAACAAGAATAGTTTATAATGAAGGAGGCTCCGAGGGCAAAACGAGGTTCCCATAAAAAATAGAGCGAGCGAGCTTTACCAGACTAGGCCTGAGATGCCGTAGCCGCCAACCAGTTGGCCTGCCGGTCATTTACAGATGTTTTCGTGCGTGCTACCCAAAATCTGGGAGTCACTCGTGCATCAACTTTAAACTCGAAAGTCGCCTTCGCGGGTTACCTCATCAGTTTAAATAGAGTTACGAAGTTACGAACCTTCCTTATTATTGCAGCGTGCATAGCTGCGTAAAGCTGCGAGATAGCGACGACAATTTTTTCTCGAAAGGCGCTGCGCGGGCGAGTGAAGAAGACGACAATTTTAATGGCCTTCGTTTGGGAGCGTCTGCACGGGTTCCACTGTCCGTGTTTTTAAATAAACCCTCTGTATTTTATAACCCGCAACAATGGTGGATGTGCGGGGTACTACCACCTCATGATCGGCCCCCCTGTGAGAAGTCCTGAGTCCAGCCCCACAAGACAGCCACGCGTGGAGGCGCCTGTGCACCGCTCAAGCCGTCGTTTTCAAGGTCGTGAAACAAAATTGGACCTTTTAGAAAGAGCAAGACTTCCGACAGCCACCCCTACTCAAGAAATGACATGTTCAAAGAGTCCTGCACAAGTGACGGTCCAGAATATGTGCATTCTTGAACCATTGCTTAGCCGACCGAACGAAGCAGTTTGAACGGGTAGCTAAATCAAACTACTGGAGTCTCGATGAAAAGCTCTACCACGTATACTTCGCCCTTCAAGACGGCGCGAAGACGTGGTTTTATAAACCACGAGGCAACATTGAGGACTTGTGAGGAGTATTGTCATCGGATTCTTGACACCTTTGGTAACGTGGATCGATGCGAAAACACACAACGCCTTCTTTAACGATGCATCTTACAGCTGCAGGAAAGCGTCGCCATGTTTGCTGAGGATACGGTGTGTCTGTGCCACCGCACGGACCGTAACAAGCCCAAGGCTCAAAAGCTGAGCCATCTCATAAGGGGCGTCAAAGAGCAGCTATTTGTTGGTATTGTGCGCAATCTGCCAACAAGAGTGGACAAGTTCACCAGGGAGGCCACCGCAATAGAGCGTGCGCTGCAGAAACAGTACCAAGAGTCTGATCGCCCGGCCACAGGCGCAGCTGCAGGCACCGCCACACTTACCGCAAACGACGAGTTTCCTCTACGCCACCTGATTCGACAGATCGGGCGTGAGGAGATTGCGAAGAAGAATGCCAAGTAAACATTGCAGTCACAGGCGCCCCCGCAGCAAAAGTCCACGATAGGCTCCGTTGCTGAAGTCGTTAACCTTGAACTCCAAGCGTTTGCCTCTCCTCAGCAATATTCCACTCCGCCGTACCATCCAAACTCGTATACCTACGCAGACGCTGTGAATCGTCCATTGGCTCTAGAAGTATCTTACCAGCCGAGCGGATACAGCTATGCAGACGCTGTTCGTCGACCCACGCTTATGCTAGTGCCGCCGTACCTCGAACCGTATCCTATGGCAGCCTGGGCTCAACAGGATTCTGTCAGCTGACCCTATAAGCGGAAGACTGACATATGGCTCACTGCGGATCGCCGACTACTCTGCTACAACTGTGGAGAGCCAGGATATATTTACCGTTTTTGCCCACATCGCCGAGCTGAATACCGCGGTAGTGCACTTACCTCTACGCGCCGACAGTTCGACGAAAGCCGTGGCCTCGTGAACGACGACCACGCTGGCCGGCGGGAAGGCTCTGCTACCTTCCAGACGCGCTCACCATTCCCAGCTCGTTTCAGTTCACGAAGCCACCGTAGTTTTACTAATGCCATCAGAGGTCAGTCTTTCAGCCCATAGCAGAAAAACTGAAAGCAGCGACCTCTGGGGGGAAGGTTGCAAGCCGTCGAATAGCCGAAAATCCCCTCGCTGCCGAAACACGTCAGAGACGACGATGAAGACTCCGCCGAGAAAGCTGTGACTGCCGACCTCGCTGTCACGATTGATGGCGTTGAAGGGACGGCCTTAGTCGACACGGGTGCAGACTTTTCCATAATGAGTGAACAATTAGCAGACGCACTCAAGAAATTCAGGACGGAATGGACAGGTCCTTATATACGAAATGCTGGAGGCCAGATAATGACACGGGAAATTGTACAGCAAGACTCACGATTGAGAATGTGGTTTTTGTGGCCACAATTTTGATCCTACTGGAGTGCTTCCAACTTATGAAACCGGAAATGGACTTCTTAAGAGTGTACGGTGGTGTGATCAACATAGTGATGGTGTGATTACATTTGCCGCTGACAAGCCTGTGACCCACGATTCATACCAAGAACCCAGGGTGTTACGTGTGATCGACGATGACGTCTGCGTACCACCACTGTCATGTAGTCTTGTTTCCGTGATTTGCGTTGTGCACTGTAATGAAGACGCCATAGCCGAACGCATTACTGCCCTTCTTTTTCGCCAAGGCATTGCCATCGCTCGCGGCATCGTCAGCTTAGTGGATGGGCGCACTGGGGGGCTTCTAACCAAGTTCACGAATGAGCGCTGGCACATCGGTAAAAGTACGGCTGTGGCGTACCTCGAAGAGCTCGACGTCTCTCACGCTTGCCTTCTTACGCCAAGGAAAGTCAAAGCCAAATCACCTCCGCATACACCGCCAGTAAATATCGGTCCCAGTCTAACACCGACTGAAAGAAGCCGTCTTATGGAACTGCTCAACCAGTTCAAGGACTGCTTCTCATCGACATAACGAGTGGGTCGAGCACCTCTGACTAAGCATCGCATCATCACGGAAGACACAGCAAGACCAATCCGAGAGAACCCATATCGCGTTGCTCAGAAAGAACGTGAGGTAATCCAGCAAGTCAAGAAGATGCTAGAGGATGAGGTAATCCAACCATCAAAGAGTCCTTGGGCATCGCCAGTGGTACTCGTGAAAAAGAAAGATAGCAGCTTGCGTTTCTGCACCGATTATCGTAAGCTGAACCACGTAACAAAAAAGACGTTTATCCGTTACAGTGGATCGATGACTCTTTGGACAGGCTACGACATGCACACTACTTCTCGTGAATGCGCCCTAAAAGCGGATACTGGCAAATAGAAGTAGATAAGTGCGACCGAGAAAAGACCACTTTCGTGACGCCAGATGGGCTTTATGAATTCAAAGTCCTTTCTTTCGTTCTATGCTCAGCCCTAGGCACGTTTCAGAGACTAATGGATACCATTATGTCCAGCCTGAAATGGAAAACATGCCTTGTGTACCTCGACGACGTGATTGGTCTTTCAGCCACGTTCGAAGAACATCTAAAGCGGCTACTGTCAGTCCTTCAAGCCATATGGCCCGCTGGACTCACACTCAAACCTGAAAATGCCCATTCGGCTTCGAAGAACTCCAGTTTCTGGGACGCATGGTCAGTCGCGAAGGTGTGAGGCCTGACCCAGATATAACTGCAGCCGTCGCAAAGTTCGCAATGCCTGTCGATAAGAAAGTGATCAGGTGCTTTTTGGTTCTCTGCGCCTACTACCGGCGATTCATAGCAGACTTTGCACACATCGCCTCCCCACTCACCCGCCTTAAGTGAGACGTTGCGTTTGTATGGGGTGAACAGCAAAAAGCTTCGTTCAACGAGCTGCGACATCGTCTGTGAACTCCCCCCGTCTTCCCTCACTTTGCCGAGAATTCACCAACAGCCATCCATACAGAGACCAGAAATGTGGGCCTAGGTGCTGTTCTTGTGAAATGCCAAGATGGTGGGGAGAGAGTAGTTGCCTACGCTAGCAGAACATTGACACGCACCGAATACAACTACTCAACAACGGAGAAGGAGTGTCTGAATGTCGTTTGGGCAGTAACGTAGTTGCGCCCCTACTTATATGACCGCGCTTTCCAAGTCGTAAGCGACCATCACTCTCTTTGTTGGTTGACCAATATGAAAAACCCATCTGTATGTTTAGCACAATAGAGCCTACGGCTTCAAGAGTACGATATGGCCGTAGTTTACTAGTCCAGAAGGGAACACTTAGACGCCGACTATTTGTCAAGGTTACAGATTGAATCACCGGCTACAGAGGATGATGAATTCACAGTTTTTTTAGGAGTATTTGATGCGGCTATCATTTCTCGGCAATAACAAAGATGATTGAGAGCTCAACTCGCTTATAGAATTCTTGAACAGACAAGCTGCCAATGCACCAAGAGTGTTTTCGAAGAACTTATAGTCATTGTGTTTACAGGACAGAATTATGTACGAAAGTAATTTTTCATCAACAGGTAGAAGCTATCCGCTTGTAGTTCCTGAAGCACTCCGCAGCGAAATTTTACAAGCCTGCCATGACGAAGCCTTTGGGGGCCACCTCGGTTTCACAAGAACACTGACGCGCGTCAATGAAAAATATTACTGGCCAAGAATTGCAGCAGGGGTGAAGCATTACGTCTGAACATGCATTGACTGTCAGCGGCGCAAGGTACCACCTGTCAAACTCGCTGGGCTATTACATCCTGTGCCTGTGCTAGTAACTCTGTTTTCTCAAATCGGAATGAAGCTGCTGAGCCCATTACAAACATGGGACAGCGGAAACAAATGGGTTATAGTGTCGACAAACTACTCCACCCGATACGCGGAGACCAAGGCAATTGCGAGTGGCCTGCAGCTGAAGTGGCCCAGTTCCTTATTGATAACATTGTCCAGAGACATGGTGCTCCAGATGTCGTCATAACAGACAAAGGTACCGCGTTTGCAGCCGAGGTTTTGCACACTGTGCTTACGCTCAGTGGCACAGCGCATAGGAAGACGACAGCTTACCACCCACAAACGAATGGTCTTACAGAGCGACTTAACAAGATAATCGCTGACATGCTTTACATGTATGTCGACGTAGAACACAAGAATTGAAACCGAATATTGCCGTACATCACATTCACGTATAATACGGCGCGCCACGAAAAAACGAAAATGATGGCATTCACACTAATTCATGGCAGTGAAGTTACTAGAATGCTTGACGCCATGCTGCCTACCCGCAGGGGCGCCTGTTAAAGCAGGCGTTTGGTGTGTAGCGACACCACGGACCCGAGCTAACGGGGGAGTTTCTACTCCCTCCCACGCCTAGCCGTGCGTGGCTTTGCCGTGTCCGGGGGAAGGGGATCCTGGGGGTTGAGCTGATGCTGGGTGATTGGACCTTTAAGGCCCCCCGGCAGAGGCGACACACCCCTTTGGCCCCGGCTTCACGTAGACGGCACCCCTGGGCTGACCCACCCAGGGGAAATCGGCAGTCGCCTTTTCCTATCTCTCTCTCCCTACATCTTCGTCTTTTGTTCTCACTTTACATCTTTCCTGTCTTCTCCTCACTTCATTTTACTTCCAATTTTTCCTGGCGGCAAGGGTTAACCTTGTGTGGCTATCCAAACTAGGGTAAACCATATTGGGTTATAGTAACTGCGTACTACTGGCGTTGCGCAGACATGCCCACATGCTCTGCCACGTCCCCTCGTTGGACTCCGTGGTGGGTGGTAGGCGCCGTTACCGAAAAATACACACTTTCTCATGGGATCCCCGACCCCCTCTTTAACTGATCGTGCTTCGAAAAGGGTACGCACCGATGCAACATTCCTACTTTGGCCCAAAAACAAAGAAACTTTTCCAAAATACCATGTCCTCCACTGCGAACAATCATCTACAAAAGCTAGAGCGATCTCACCCTTCCTTGTAGCCAAGTGCTTGAGAGAGACCATTGGAACTGGTTATAAGGCCACGAAGATGGCAAGTGGAGATCTGCTTCTCGAATTAAAAGACAAAGAACAGTACAATAAACTCTCGCACCTCGTGGCCTTTGGTAACATCCCCGTCTCTGTGAGTGCACACCGTACAATGAATACAGTGAAGGGCGTGGTATCGGATGAAGATTTGATGACACTGAGTGAAGAAGAGCTTCTTGATGGATGGAAGGACCAAGGTGTAATACATGTCCAGCGCATCATAATCAGACGCAACAACAACGAAATAGCAACAAAGCACTTAATACACACCTTCAACTCAACCACTTTACCTGAGACTCTGGAAACTGGCTATATAAAACTCCATGTCCGACCCTTCATTCCAAACCCGAGGCGTTGCTTCAAATGCCAGCGATTTGGTCATGCATCCCAGAGCTGCCGAGGGCAGCTGATCTGTGCTAAGTGTGGCACAACCGGCCACAGTGCTGATGAATGTAGTCATGATGAGGTCCTCTGTGCTAACTGCGAAGGTAGTCACCCCGCATACTCCAGAGCGTGCCCAGCCTGGAAAAAAGAAAAAAAATAATAACTATAAAAGTAAAGGAAAATATCACATTCAAGGAAGCAAGACAACGGGTCTCACTAACATTGGCACTTAAAACACCTTTTGCCGAAGTGGTGCAAAGAGGGGCGGCAACACAAAGGCCCTTGGCATTTGCCCGGACCTCGCCTAGCGTGCCGAGGCCAATGCCACAAGCCCCTACGGCGGGAGCAGCTAGCGCTGCCCTGCCCACATTCAGCCAGTCCACACCAGCGACCTCGACAAGCTCTAACAGCAGCCAGGGCAATCACGAGGCCAAGGGGGCTTTATCGACCCCCAGCTCGGTGGGGACAAAGACTTCGTCGATTGAGGCGAAGTCTAAGCGACGCACAGATCGCTCTGTAGAGCGGGCGTCCAGTGCCTCGCAAGAGGCTATGGACACCAGTTCATGCCAAACGGCGCAGGGAGTGCCGAAGGAGCGGCGAGCTTCTCTCGACCGCCCCAAAAAAGACATAACGCCGATTACAGGGCCTGACAAAGGCCCTGTAAAATGAGCTAATCTCCGTCTTTTCTGAACACAGCTCTTTTTCTCTTTTTTTTCCACTATGGACAAATTAATACAGTGGAACGTAAGAGGATTACTTAGAAATTTAGATGACGTCCAAGAACTTCTGAGTAAGTTTAACGCGAAAGTGCTATGTGTGCAAGAAACGCACCTAACTCCTAAGCACAAGGACTTCGTACGGCAATATATTATTTTCCGAAAAGACCGGGAGGATGCTGTCGTACCATCTGGCGGTGTAGCCATTATAGCTGATCGTAGTATAGCATGCCAGCATTTGAAGCTCCAAACAGCCCTTGAGGCAGTGGCCATTCGAGCTGTACTTTTTAACAAACTCATTACCATATGTTCTGTGTACATACCACCGCATCAACAGCTACACAGACGTGATCTAGAATCGTTATTAGATGAACTCCCAGAGCCGTTTCTGGTTCTAGGTGATTTTAATGCACACAATGTCCTGTGGGGCGATGCTCACTGTGATGCGCGAGGACGTCTCATTGAGCAGCTCCTTTTCTCTTCTAGTTTATGTCTTTTAAATATAAAGGAGCCTACGTATTTTAGCTTTGCAAACAAAACGTACTCCTCCATAGATCTTAGCATTTCATCACCGTCCCTTTTACCTGTTTTTAAGTGGAAAGTTCTTAAAAACCCTTATGGTAGTGACCACTTCCCAATCATCCTAAGTACGCCGAACAAAGAACAACTACCCCCGCAGGTTCCTCGATGAAAGATTGACTCGGCTGATTGGGAAGGGTATAGAACTCTTACACACATGACATGGACTGAGCTGTCTGCCCTGACCATAGATGACGCTGTCACGTATTTTACAGCTTTTATACTTGATGCCGCATCTAAATGTATTGCCAAAACATCGGCATGTCTTCTAAACGGCGAGTCCCATGGTGGAACGACGCATGCAGGAAAGCATGGACCACTCAGAACAAAGCTTGGGCGTTGCTTCGCGATTCCCCTACAGCAGAAAACCTGGAAAATTTCAAGCGGGTCAAATCGCAGGCAAGGAGAACGCGTCGACAAGCTAGACGAGAGAGCTGGACAAACTTTGTATCGAGTATCAACTCGTACACAGATGAGGGAAAAGTGTGGAATAAGGTCAAGAAAATTAAGGGCCAACAAACGTATTGCCTTCCACTAGTAAATAGCCTCGGGGAAAGCTTGGAGGATCAAGCCAACTTTCTTGGCACACATTTTGAACACATATCGAGCTCCTCACACTACTCCGAATCCTTTCAGAATTACAAGGCACGAATAGAAAAACAAAAGTTAGAAAGAAAATCCACAAGAAATGAGGCATACAATCAACCATTCTGCTTAGCAGAACTGCGAACAGCACTAAGCTCCTGTAATACATCTACCCCAGGTTCTGACAATGTAATGTACGCGATGCTGAAGGAACTATCCTCCGAAACTAAAAAAACCCTCCTCTGTCTTTATAATGGCATATGGTTTTCAGGTGTGATCCCCTCCTCCTGGAAGGAGGCTGTTATAATTCCAATTTTGAAGCAGGGAAAGGATCCCTCTACTGTATCAAGTTATAGACCCATAGCATTAACAAGCTGCCTCTGCAAACTATTTGAAAAAATGATTAATTGTCGCTTACTCCACTACTTAGAAACAAACAAATTGCTCGACCCATACCAGTGCGGGTTTAGAGAGGGCCGATCTACCACCGACCATCTTATACGTATCGAGGCACACATACGTGAGGCTTTTGTTCATAATCAGTTTTTCTTATCTGTGTTCCTCGACATGGAGAAGGCCTACGATACCACGTGGAGGTTTGGAATATTGAGAGACCTCTCACACTTAGGTATACATGGTAATATGTTCAGTGTCATTGAAAGCTATCTGTCTGATCGTACCTTCCGCGTTAGAGTGAGCAATGTTCTGTCCCGAACATTTGTACAGGAAACCGGAGTGCCACAGGGTGGGGTGCTCGGCTGTACGCTCTTTATAATAAAAATGAATTCTCTCCGTCTGTACATTCCACGTAATATTTTTTATTCAACATATGTCGACGATGTGCAGATAGGTTTTCAATCGTGTTCTCATGGGATCTGTGAGCGACAGGTTCAGCTCGCCCTTAACAAGATATCCAAATGGGCTGATGAAAACGGGTTCAAACTGAACCCACAGAAAAGCACCTGTGTTCTTTTTTCTCGAAAAAGAGGCTTGCACCCTGTGCCTGAACTGGTCGTTAAGGGTGAGCGTCTACCCGTAAACACGGAACATAAGTTCCTAGGTATAATTTTAGATGCGAAGTTAACCTTTATACCGCACATAAAACATCTTAAAAATAAATGCTTGAAAACAATGAATATCCTGAAGGTGCTGTCACGAACAACGTGGGGCAGCGACAGAAAGTGCCTCATGAATCTGTATAGAAGCCTTATACTCTCACGTCTTGAGTATGGGGCAATAGTCTATCACTCTGCCACGCCAAGCGCTCTGAAAATGTTGGACCCTGTTCATCATCAAGGCATCCGCCTGTCCACAGGCGCCTTTAGAACAAGCCCAGTTGAAAGCCTTTATGTGGAATCGGACGAGTGGTCACCCCATCTGCAGAGAACTTATTCTTCCTTCATGTATTTCCTTAAAGTAAATGCAAACAGTGAGCAACCTGCGTATTCCACCATCAACGACCTGTCCAGCTCTCAACTTTTTTACAATCGACCTGCAATGGCACGCCCTTTCTCGCTGCGTGTCAGAGACCTAGCTGAAGAAACAGATGTCCCACTGCTTGAATACCACCTCAGCCCCCCCGCTCTGCGGCTCCCGCCATGGCAGTGGCAGGTTATAGACTGTGACACACCTTTCGTAGCTGTCACAAAGCATGCCTCCCCTATACACATTCGGATGTATTTCTTAGAGCTGCAACATAAATATGACTGTCCAGAATATTATACTTATGCATCCAAGTCCCATACTGGCGTGTCCTATGCGGCGGTCGGCCCATCCTTCTCGGATGCCGGCGTTCTGTCCACCAGCACAAGCATTTTTACAGCCGAGGCTTACGCGTTATTCGTAGCCGTTAAACACATCAAAAAATTGAATACGCCAAGGGTAGTTATATACACAGACTCCCTGAGTGTCGTAAAGGCGTTGAAAAATCTTAAAAAAACACAGAAACCCTAGAATTATATCCTTTTATTCGGTACTCTGCGTGGCCTATACTTCCAAGCAGCATATCGTCGTGTGCTGGGTGCCAGGACATCGCGAGATCGAAGGAAATGTGTTGGCCGACCAGCTCGCCACGTCAATTAACGGAAGCTCCGCCAACTCTTCAGTTGCTGTCCCTATAATGGACCTAAAACCAAACATACGAAAAAAGCTCAGGGCTTACTGGCAGAAGTTATGGGATCAACAAACTCATAACAAGTTACACTTGATTAAACCATACCTCGGTAACTAGCCACCCATGTCGAAAACACGCCGCACAGAGGTCAGTCTCTGTCGGCTTAGAATAGGACACACACACAGCACGCACACACACCTTTTGTCTGGTGGTGACCCACCCAGCTGTCACAGATGTGGCCGTCCACTTACCGTACTTCACATACTCCTTGAATGCTCTGACCTAGAGGCTTACAGGAAAAAACATTTTACACTAGCGTACAAGGAACACATACCCCTTCACCCAGCTATGTTTTTTGGTCGCGAACCTCTTTTTAAGTATAATGCATTGAATGCATTCCTAAAGGAAGTAAATACTTTTCATGTTATTTACTCAAGTGATCGGTAGCACGGCCTCCGAAAGGAGGCTGCTGCTGCGGATGCTACATCCAAAAGAGCACCTGTCTCTCGGCCCTTGGGACCAAGGGCACTGGCGAGAAATCGGTGCTAATTATAACGCTCCTATTTTATGATGTCATGACAATTAAAGACCCATTCTCACCAGGCATGCTTCACTTCACTTTCATTATTTTAATAAATATATGTCTTACGCATCTTTAGAGCGCAGAACTTTAGGCCCTTTTACAGCCATTTATCATAACCATTGCTCTCATCCCATATCATCTCCTGGCGCTCTTTGGCCATCAATGGCCCTTGCGCCATTAAACAACATATATCATCATCACGCCATGCTGCCTTATGATTGCACTGATTCAGACACAGACGCCGTAGCGTCACTGAGAGCGCCAAGGAAGCAAGGCAGCTTGCTTGCATCAGAATAATCAACTAGCAGCAAATTGACGCCCAACGGCAGAACCTTCGCTATCGATTCGTCGCTTATCAATCAGGAGATTGAGTCTGGGTTTGGTTTCCTTTACGACGGCGAGGCCTCTCGGAGAAACTTCTGCGCCGATACTTTGAACCCTACAACGTTTTGCACCATCTTAGCGGCGCAACGTACGAAGTCGTGCCTGACGCCTCCTCCTGTTTGAAACGTCGCTAGCATCTGCCTGAGACAGTTCACGTGGTCCTCTTGAAACTTTACCCCTCTGAGTGATGTAAACACCCGCTGGCCGCATCGTTACCTGGTGAGCATCGGGACGACGCTCACTATGGCGCGAGGGTAATGCCGCGTGCATAGGTGCGTCTAGCTGCGAGATAGCGACGACAACGAAGATCGCGGAGTTGCTCGAGAGGTGCATTGATTGATTCGTGGGGTTTAACGTCCCAAAACCACCATTTGATTATGAGAGACGCCGTAGTGGAGGACTCCGGAAATTTTGACCACGTGGGGCTCTTTAACGTGCACCCAAATCTGAGTACACGGGCCTACAACATTTCCGCCTCCATCGGAAATGCAGCCGCCGCAGCTGGGAGCTCGAGAGGTGTAGCACAGGCGAGTGAAGAAGGCGACAATCTTCGCGGACTTCTTTTGGGAGTGCCTCTACAAATTACACTGTCCATTTTTTAAAATAAACCCTGTGTATTGTATAACCCACGACATTATATATGCAATTTTCGGCACTCGTACCAATAAAATTCAATTAGTTAATAATTTTAGATAACATTTTGTAGATTTATAGACAACAATGAAATGTTAGAGGAGTCATTGGAGTTTATTAGTGTCTAATAAACTGCAATGCATTGCGTTCCTGTCAGATTTCACTCGCACCTTGCATTACCTAATCGAGAGAAGATTTTTGACAATTTTAAGCTGCTAACTTAGAATAAATAAAGTATTACCAGAAACTGCCCAGTCACAATATAGGTTCAGTCGCTGCTAAAAGCAGCGACTGAACAAGGTGGACAATTGGGTGAGTTCGTGTTACATGACCTAAGAGTACTACTTGGTAGAAAACACGGACGGGAAAAAGACAAGGACAAGCGCAGATCTGTGTCTTTTTCCCGTCCGTGATTTCTACCACGTAGTACTCTTAAATCAGCGACTGAAGTTCCCACAAACATGACGGCTCCTTGAAAGCATAAGAGCTCTGCTTTACATAAATAGGCCAGTGTTTCAGTAAGCTGTCGCACATGCACTAAAATGCTGCCGCACCGCGAACACGTTACTTCTTAGCTTCCGCGGTTTTTGCCTCTGCTTCTTTTTAAATACGATAGTCTTTCTTGGAGATTTTCGACCTAAAAATTTTGATCTGTCTGTTTGTCTGTCTGTCGGTCTGTACTTTTGTCTGTTTGACTATTTGTTACGGCACCGAGTACTTGTAACGACTGACCCCATCCGCAGCGCCCACCAATAAGGCTCAAGATTTAGATTCGATACTTGTGCAATTGTCAAATAATGAAACAATTATTGCAGATGTCTGGGGCACCATAACAACACGTATATGTTCTGCATGTGCGCCGTTTATTACAAAAGGCATACACAACTATTTTAAGGATCATAGCGCTTATTATACTGCGCTGATCATGCAACGCTTGCACGAAAAGGCGAGTGTTTCCAATGCTTTGCTAAGACGAGACGGTGGTGGCACCTACCCGTCACCTTGCGTTGTACACCTTATCAACACTGATACGGGCGCGCACACCCGTTTCAGAGCCACGCGCTTCGTTTTTCAAGAAAACTGCGAGATGACGCTCATGTCTCACGTGTGGCGCGACTTGATGCGCTCGTTCGCCTCTGATGCATGTCGAGGCACTCTAACGCAGTGCGTCCAGAATACATTTAACCAATTTTCTTGAGCAGAACATCAAATAAATGTTTGTTCACTCTCTCCACACGCAAGACTATCGTCTTTTAACGACATTTGCAGAATAACATGCAGATACGGGGCCAATGTTTTTTTTTTTTTTCGTTTTTTTCCTCCCTCATGCGCGCGTGCCGTAGAACATGAGCGGGCGCGCATCTCAATTTTTATTTCTCCACCCCCGCCACCCTCCCCTTTCACCTTTCGTAGTGCATCCATTTCCGACGATTCGGCGCCGCTGTGGCGCACCCTTTTGCTTCCCTCTCAAGTGCATCCGCGTGCGGGGCCACATACGCACTTCGGCCGCTTATCAGCGATTGCTATAGGTGGCATTTCTCAAGTTTGTCCACAGCCACGTAGGAGCGCGCTGCCTATGTGCCGCCCGTTATCCGACCCCTGACTACACCTCAAGCATCTAGGCACTAAAAGCAAAGATTAGCCTATCCGATCTGGCTAAACACCGTATATTGCACGTCTTAACCTTTATCATAAATTACTCCACTCTTTACCTTTAAATAACCTATACACCAGAAGAGCCCACCATATTTTCCGCCACAATCCCTTTAACGCCATTTAGCCAGTGCAAGCCCATACCATCACCTTTCACCAATTGTTTTTCCTACGCACAACCCGAGACTGGAATGACCTACCCACCGAAGTCGCCACCATCATCGACACCCAAGCATTCAAGCAGCTCATAAAAATTATATCATCAGAACTATTCCTATATATTAGCCCTTCACCCATTCCCTCACGTAATATCTTAACTCGGACTTTCGAGTAAATAAATGAATGAATGAAAATGATAGTCCCAAAAATACGGGTGCTGGTATTGGTCATCGAGGCAAATGGCACCCGTGGCGAGACTTATTCGCAGGGTCACAAATAAACACCGAGGCACGAAAGAAGCCCACGTAATTTGTTTGATACAGGCCTTCGTCTTTAAGGAGCATTGACATCAAATAGAAAGATCGAGATGTGCCAATCATTCATTCACTTCGTATGTATAGGTTTTCTTGGCCAAATTTCAATGGTGTTCGTCGCATAGAAGATATCTTATTTCGACGTCAAGCAGCGTAGAAAGGCCAAGGAGCAAAAACGTAAAATAGACTCCCTACGACATCGACACTAGTGCTACGTGTCCTGTGTGATACATTCTACAAATACCAAACTGAATGACGATACGCTAGTAATGATGACGTCGACGAACTCTGAGTGCGTTTGGAGACGACTCCCCGCTATGCCCTCACTAGTGGCTCTCCTTGCTGTGTTTAAGCGTGCGTGAGATTCATAGTGTCGCATCGACTGATTTGCGTTGCGGTCCACTGCGTGTGAATACGATCATTCAGAGCGACAATGCGGGCCAGAATGTCGGGGAACCGCTGCGTAGTGAGAACCTGCACGTAGAGGTGCGGAAAAAGTGGCAAGTGCGTGGTGTTTCATGCTTTTATAAGCAATGAATCTCATTGCAGCCAGTGGGTTGAATTCGTACGCGCCGTTAGATAGAGGGACTGGACGCCTGTCAACAACAGCCGCATTTGCTCCCTTCACTTTGCGGTGGGCTGCTACAGGGTAAATCTTGTGTTGGCAAATCAGTTGGATTTCAGTGGCAGTACGAGACCTCTTCTCAAGGCCAGGGCTACCTTGTGCCCTGCTGCAGCTGAAAGCAGCGGATCACTCGCGAAACGTCCGCGACATGAGGTGCGTAGTTGGTCTTCCTCAGCTCCGACAGTACGACCGGGACTGATAAATACATTGCATTTAACGCGAAGCTTGTCAAGCAAGGATCGTCGCGAATGGCGGCGATACCCAATTTCAGGTCGCTGTCATCAGCACTTGACGATGTTGACCGAGACGACGGTGGGGACGACGATGTAGGAGACAGAGGCGTGTCTACGCTTTCAGAGACACAACTGGACTGACTGTACGTGTGCTCCTAGCAGACAAAACACCTGTGTGACGTCACCCTTTTTTGTTAAAGGGGCATCAGTTGTGCAGCGGCCTTGACGTGGCCGCGAGGTAGCGCTGCCAGCACTAAAATTTGGTAGGCTTTCCACCATTTTGAACCACGTTTGATAGCGAAATATTATTAAATATTACAGATAGCCACTCGTCACTCAGACGCGTTTTAGGTAGTGAAATGCTACTCCAGGGGGCCAATAGCTACTCGTTGGCGCAAAAACTTTCACATTAGTAAATTTGATGTCAGTGCTCTTTTAAGCCACATAAAGCATGTAGCAGCATACCACAATTGGCAAAAAGTTGAAACTAACAAAATAATTGCACTCATTCGGAAGGTCTTCAAACAAGCGATAAAAATATCCGAGTATGCTAGCACGGAGCTTCGACTTCAGGTAGGACTACACAATATGCTTGAAGAGATTGTAGAAGATATGCGCATGTCCCTGCTTGAACGGTTCACTACAACTAAAACCGGAAGAAATATATTGAGTAGGTTGGAAATCATGTATCATGCACAACATGGTTTCAATCGTGTCATAACAAGAACGATAAGAGCTAAGGTCGCCTTTAACCCAATGCCAAAAAAACATGACCCCCATTATCAACACGAACTGCAGAATACACCAACAAAAGCACTACTCAAAGCACACAGCACGACCACTAAATTATTTTTGGTAGATGCTAGCCTATACCCTGAACGAAAGGCTCAAAGTGCTGTCATAATCGACACGTCCGGCATGTGTAGGAATGCGTTATCTGCCAAAACAAACAATGTAGAGCAGGTTGAGGAGGTAGTCATGGATATGGCTATCACCTCCAACAAACACACATTCATATATTTCTTTATTTATTCATCATGCCTTATCATGCCATGTCGCTGCAGCGAAAATTCGATAGTTACAGAAGCAAGCAGGTACGTCTCGAACATGCTATGTTATTGCTCCCAAGGTACATGGCCGGGGCGGATCAGGGACGGTAGTGGCAGCGCCAACCAGTAATAGCTCATTGTAGATGGATTTAGCAATACTGGTGAATAGCAGATCTGTGAAGTGGGGTGCGAAAACGATTGCGAGGCAGTCTAGCTCATCACCATCAAAGTGTCTCAAGAAGAACTACGAAGAGTCCGTACCATGGACTCGCGTCCCCTTTATTCTGGAGGACACAGGCATATATACAGAAAAGAGACTAAAATGACAATACAACAGAGGGGCAACCTTTCCATCCGTGTAGTTATATTGTTTCATGTTCTGGGCAGTTGTGGGTGCCTTAAGTTGCGACCAGGAAGACCACTCTCAAGTGCAAGAAATTATAGTTTTGGCATTTTTAAGACGCTTCATCGTCACCTGTGCATAACCATCATCACATGGTGTTTTTAATCTTCATCATGTATGGGGACATTTCTTCAGTCTGATCGGTGCCTCACATGTGACTGGTGTTGGTCACGTCGTCCAGGCCTAACAAAACCACGTAAAACACTAGTAGACCATTATATATATGTATATATATACCTAAAACGCAAAATTAAAAGGCGAAGAAAGCAAAAAATAGTTAATGATGTAGTTCTGCACGATCTAAGAGATACTTTAGCATCCAAGTTGAAGGAGGCTAGGGAACATTATTACACCGAGACACTAGGCCGCTTTGCGGCAGAGAGTCCACGAAAATTTTACCAGTTCTTGCAAAACAAAGACAACCGTATCCCTGATGAAATAATGAACGGAGAAACCACTGTCACAAATAAAAACGAAATGGCAAACGCATTTAATTCCTACTTTCAGAGCGTTTTCTCAAGACCACAAAACTTGAGTATTATGACGGTGCCAGGTCCTTCAAGCCTAATAAATATATCCTTGGAAGGGGCGACAGAACTATTATTGCGGCTAGACGTAAAAAAATCGACCGGCCCTGACGGTATACCAGCTGTTTTTCTAAAGAGGTATGCTGAAATTATAGCTAGATTCCTAGTAATAATATTTGATGTTTCGATTAAAACTAGTTCAGTACCCGACGATTGGCTGCTAGCACGTGTAATTCCGGTATTTAAGAAAGGTAACAGATTATTAGTCAGTAATTATCGACCAATCTCCCTTACCTGTATTTGTTGCAAATTACTTGAACATATTATAGCGAAATATTTAAATACTTTTCTTGAACAAAATAAAGTAATTCACAGCGCGCAACATGGCTTCCGACGGGGATTATCTACCACCACACAATTATTAGCAACTGTTAACGAGTTCTCCAAAGTTCTGGACAAGTCTGGACAGGTTGATGTCATCTTTATGGACTTTTCCAAGGCCTTTGACAAGGTCCCGCATATCAAGCTAATAGATAAGATGAAAATTATTGGCATTCCTCCGGAAATAATTAACTGGGTCATAGCATACTTAACGAACAGAAAACAGTACGTAGATATAAACGGTTTCACCTCTGGTTATTTGGGGGTGTTATCTGGAGTCCCGCAAGGGTCAGTTCTCGGGCCTATACTATTTAATATTTATATTAACGATTTAGTTCAAGCCATCCGACCTGGCGTGTCTGTTAAGTTATTTGCAGACGATTGCATAATTTTTAATACCATAAATTCTATCTCTGACCAGCATGACTTGTGTGAGAACTTAACCTACATAAAAGAATGGTGTAAAAAGTGGGAAATGGTAATTAATTTAGAGAAAACTGTATATTTATGTCTCAGTAACAAAATCCGAAAACTGGAGTTTACTTATAATGTAGGTGGATACGCTATCAGGCAAGTAGAAGAATTCAAGTACTTGGGCGTAACGATTACATCGAAGCTTACCTGGACAGCACATATTGATGATATATGTTCTGCTGCCAGGAGAAAATTAGGCTTTCTAAAATATAAATTGGGTCGTTCTTCTAGTTCACTAAAACTTAGAGCCTATAAAGTCTTAGTTCGTCCTTCTCTTGAATATGCCAGCATTGTGTGGGACCCCCACACAGCTGGTAATATACAGAAAATAGAAAAAATACAACGATTAGCTGCTCGATTTATATACAACCGGTATAGATGTCGCGATTCGCCGTCAGCCCTGTTGCAGGATGCGAACCTCCAACTTTTGGCCGATCGAAGGAAAACTGCACGGCTTAACTTTTTCCGCCTTTTATACTTTTCCAGATCAGGATTGCACGCACCAGATTACATAACACAGGACACAACCAGGTCTTCACGTCATAAACATAGTCGTAGCATTACACCTATATTTGCACGCACTAACATTTACAAGTATTCATTTTTCCCGAGAACTGTCTCTGATTGGAATGCTCTGCCCCATGATTCCCCTATGCTCAACACGCCGAGATGAAACTATACCCTTTTTTTGTTGCTTAAGTCTGCTTCTTTGCCTGTATTTGTCCCTTGTTTTTCACGAGTTTTTAATGTACATGAATTTTGTTCTGCAGCGAATGTATACTGCAGCGGAAGTGTATGTGTGTAGAAGAATTTTGTACTGTATTGCCCTCTCCTGCATGGACCATACTTGGTCCGCAGTATGTGATAAATAAATAAATAAAATAAAATAAATATATATATATAAACATACCCTACACAAACGTCTTGAAACAGGTACGAATGACTATAGACGACCCGGCCATCGAAAACAACTAAAATACATGTTTTTCTAAAACATTGTCACGTTCATGTGGCAAGAAAAACGATGAAGGTGACGCATGTGCTATGAAGGACTATAGAAAGGACGAGTAAGAACAACTTGCTTGCGCGTTTTATTAAACAAGAGAACGACCTGTTTGTGACATCTTGATCTCTGTGGCAAGACCTCGGTGTTAACATCGTGACACTGGTGGAAGTGCTGGAGCCTACAACCTGATGCTGGATAGCCTCTCTCAGGCCCGCTCACTTATTCCAGAGACTCAGCCCTTCATCATGACTACGGTGTACCGCTTAAGGCGGCGCCTACTAGGCCTATTTCCCGAGTCCGCACCTGTCTCGCCCCATAGCATGGCAGCTCCTACCACATCCACAGTTATGCTTCCATCGCAGACAGTTTTCCTTCGCAGGTGACTCTTTAACATTTTATTATTTTATTATTTAGCAATACTGCTAGTCCCAACAGGGGGCCATAGCAGAGTGGGTGTACATAGTACAACAAAATCAACAGTACAATACTGCAGTCAACACAGAAAAAAGCACTTCAAAGAACAGAAAAAATGTTTCACGTGAAAAAAAAAGCTAGTCAGATAAAAATTTTTCAAATGCCTCGATACTGGCTGTTTCAATAACTTAGCTGTCAAGCTCATTCCATTCTTTGGCAGTGCGCGGAAAAAAGGAATACTTGAAAGTATTATTATTGGGCTGGAAAGGAACGACAGTGTGTTTGTGACGTTGTCTGGTAGATTAACCGGAAGAGAACTTTAAGTATTCACCTGTGGTACTATTTATTCGACCATTAACTATCTTAAAGAAGAACAACAAACGGGAAATTCTATTTCTTTCTGAAGTCCGTTTGAATCCCGCTTTGGCAACTAATTCAGAGACTGACGTTGGGCCGTATTTCTTGAAAATAAATTGGACAGCCTTGTTTTGGATTCTATCTAGTTTATGGATATTGACATTGGTGTAAGGATCCCAGATAATGTTTCCATAATCCAAAATGGGTTGGATAAGAGATTTGTACGCCAGAATTTTTGTGTCGTATGATGAATAGCGAAGAGAACGTCTCAAAAAATGTAATTCATCTATGCATTATTAGATATGTAGTTGATATGTCGATCCCAGTGGAGGTTGCTACATATATGGAAGCCTAGATACTTGTACTCTGTTACTCGATTTAGGATATTTCCATCAGCTGTGTAATTGTAAACAAGGGGACACTTCTTATTTGTTATCGACATGGCCACAATTTTTTGATAGTTTACACACATTTGCCAAGAATTACACCACTTCATCAATTTTTCAATTTCTGTGTTAAGCGTTACTTAGTCTTCAACTGTGTGAATAAGAGAACACAACGCACAATCATCTGCATATAATCGTATTTTAACCCTGCAATTATCAATAATATCATTAACGAACACCAATAACAACGGGCCGAGCACAGAGCCCTGGGGAACCCCCGAGCCAACAGATTACATGTTTGAGGGAGTGTCTTTAAAAACAACGTATTGCTGCCGGGATGTTAGATATGATTTAATCCAGCTACACAGTTTCCTGTTTTTTAACAATGTGTTCAGTTTAATGAGCAATTTATAATGGGAAATCTTGTCAAATGCTTTAGCAAAATCTAAAAAAAATACGTCTATCTGTTTTCTCTCATTAATAGCTGCGGCGAAGTCATGTGTCATTTCAACCAGTTGAGTTACAGTAGAAAAGCCGTGATGGAACCCATGTTGCATTGGTGTTAATATTGAGTAATTTTCCAAGAAGAGCGTAATATGCTTATGAATAAGATGCTCGAGAATTTTACAACACGTGCATGTTAAAGCTATAGGTCGATAGTAGAAATAAGCTGCTTATCTCCATTTTTTAACAGTGGTTTTATCTTGTAAATTCTCCAGTCATCAGGCGAAGTACCCGTCAAAAGGGATGTACGGTAAATAATTAACAAAAATTTAGATGACCACTCAGCGTATCGTTTAAGGAATGCATTAGGTATATTATCGGGTCCATATGACTTTTTCACATCTAAATTAAGCAAGAGGTTAAATATTCCACTTTCTGTTATTTCCAAATCTTCAATCGGAGGCAATGTCTGGAAATTGTAAAATAAGGGTATGCTACCATCATCTTTGGAAAAAACGGATTCAAAGTGGGTGTTGAACGCATCAGAAATCTTAGCAGCATCGGATGTGAAATCACTGCCTATGTTAAATGTATTAGTACTTGAGGTCTTCGGTGTGATGGTCCTCCAAAACTTAGCTGGTGCCTCCTTTATCAGCGTGCCTAAACGGACGTTATAGAAGTTGAAACGTTCCTGCTTCATCTTTTTCTCAAGTTCACGAGAGAGCATTGCCACTTCAGCAATACGTTTTTGACTACTGTTCTTCTTAATTTGTTTACTGGCACGGTTTAGTTTTCTTTTAATGTGAATGCTATCACGCGTTATCCAAGGATTCGCAGAATTGATTTTTCGATACTTGACTGGTACAAAGAGCTGAATGCAGGCGTGAATTGTATTTTTGAATTTCAGCCATAATGAATTGACGTCATACACTTCAGTGATCATACTACTGCAAAGTTCATCGTAGGCTATTTCCAGTCTGTCTAATATCGACGTATCATCAGCAGCTGAGAAGTCAGGAAAATGAGATACGTTAACGATGGGTTTCTGCAGTAATGAAGAGAACTCTATAAAACACATTTATGGTCGGAAATTCCCTCAACTATTTCACATTTAGAATCACCACGAATACTTGAACTAACAAAAACAAGGTCAAGCACACATTTACTGGTTTCGTGAACACGTGTGGAGTCTTTAACTAGCTGGTTAAACCAAATTGAAGTGCAATATCAATTAATGCTTCACTATTATTTGCGTCGCTTCTGTCAGCCGAAAGAGTGTTCCAGTTAGTGCCGGGGAGGTTAAAATCACCACACAAAAATAAATTTATTGTTATCAGTTGTATTGCAATCAGTGTACTTTCTAAGATTCTCTAGTACTTCTAAATCACTCGCTGGTGGTCGGTATACAACACCAACGATCACATTTTGGCCCTCATGAAACAGCTTACAGAAGAGTGCTTCAACGTCTACAGCCTCAGACATTCCGGCCACGTTCAAATTTTTCTTGAAGAGAAGGGCAACTCCCCCACCACGAGAGTTGCGATCACGACGATATACATGAAAATTTGGGGGAGTGAATTCGTTATCATAAACACCACTGTGCAGCCAGGTTTCAGTAAGCGCGATAACATCAGGCTCATGAATTGCCACCAAGTGTTCAAGATCAAGACCCTTATTCACTATGATTCGACAGTTCACACTAAGCAGCTTTAAGGAATCGCAACCGGTTGTTCGTCGTGTATGATGGCGTTTAGGAACACGAACAATAGAACCGCTGGTTTCGTCCCACATGTAAAGAACATTATTAATGGACACTTTGTCGAAGATAAGCCTCACTCGCTGTCTATTTTTTCTATATTCTGCGGTGCAGTCCCACAATTTTGATCTAATATCTCTCACTTTCTGAGAAAAGTCTTCTGTGACGTAGTTTGATCCCTTGAGCTTAGCGCAGTTTTTTAGAATTGTAAGTTTTTCACGGAAGTCAAGTAATTTCACGATGACAGGCCGCATTTTATCAGGCCGTTTACTACCAAGTCTGTGACATCTTTCTATTCCTGATATAGTAAGGCCAAGCTGGTCTAGCAAAAAAGTTTGAGTTACGCTCTCCCGTAATGATGCAGGAGTTTCGCTAGCGGGTTCTTCAAGACCATGAATAATAATGTTGTTACGACGACCGCGATTTTCTAGATTATCAATTGTATCCACCATAGCAACAACCATTTTTTGCAGATTGCTAACTTCGGATTCAACGGCTTCCAGTTTGCCTTGCGTCAAGGATAAATTGGCAAGAGCCGATTCCAACGAATCAAGCCTACCCTTACATTCGGTTAGTGTGTCAGATAATGTATTCTGCGCAGCACTGAAGTCATTCATGCGCTTGATAATTGCTTTCTGGCCTGTTAGAACATTGAGTATCAGGTCGCGATCACTTAAACCGGAGAGCGATGCTTTGAACTCGGTTACCCCTTCATCGCTATCAGAATCAGGCCCCGGATTTTACAACCAGAATCAGGCCCCACATTGTACAATCAAGTCAACAAAAACGCACAAAATGGAACAAACATCATTTAGCACATGGGGGCAAGGTAGCAGCACTAAGCAAACATTATTACTACGAACACACTTGGCATTGGACAGATAACTAACCTGCACAAGAAAGAAGACGTGCTCGTTCAGCATTGCTGTCAACGTGCTGCCACATTGCCCACTGAAGTGCCAGAGGGACGTCGGCCGGTATAAGTAGCTGTCAAGTCGTGACGTCACTCCGAAGGAAACGCTGTAGTCAGTAGCTTCCACACGTTCATACCGCATTGGCTCGATGAAATCGCAGATTGTCGAAACAGTGAATGCGTCGTTTTCTTCTCGAACTGTGGCAGGTGGCGAATCCAACCGGATGGAAGCATTTTCCAAGGCAAGCGCATGCTCACCAAAGGCGACAGTCAAAATCTGCACAAGAAAGAAGACGTGCTCGTTCAGCATTGCTGTCAACGTGCTGCCACATTGCCCACTCTCAGGCAAAGTATGCTCGCATTCCTGAAATATTTCGGGGGAAAGAGCATTGAGATGTAAAGAACTGGCTCGAACAGTTTGAACGGGCCGCTGTATCCAATCACTGGAGTGAACAACAGACTTGGCCGTCCGTATTTCGCAATAAACAAATTGTGTTCGCACGTGGTATGAGAACCACGAGGCTGCTTTAAAATCTTGCGAAAAATTTCGTCGAAAGCTTCTAGACGCATTTTCAAACCCAGACCGAAGGGATCGCGCACAGAAACTGATCGACGCCCACGTGCAAAAACCCAATGAAACAGCCGTTATGTACGCAGAAGATACGATCCTTCTATTTCGACGAGCCGGCCCTGACATGCCCGAGGCGAAGAAGGTGCGTCAGCTGATGCGGGAGGTTAAGGAACCAGTGTTCGCAGCCCTCGTACGAAATCCACCCTCAATTGTAGAATTCATAAGAGAGGCGACTGTCACCGAGCGCGCACTGCAACAACGATGCCGACACCTTGACCACTTGTGGGACCACACGACAGTAAGTGCTGCAGCTCAGAACACAGCCGTATGCGAAAGTTTCCTGTGACAAATAGGGAAATACTGCGGGAAAATAGGGAAATCAGGGAAATACTGCGCGAGGAACTACGGGCCTCTGTGTTTCTCCTACCCAACCGCCTGCCGCATCTGTTGCCGATATCATCCGATGGGAGTTGAGGCAAACTTTTACACCACCCGTGCCAAGTACTTGCCGCATGCAACGAGCTATGCTGATGTGACCCGTCGTCCTCCACCGTCATTTGAGGCGACGCCCTTATAGCCACCACTCGCTTTCGTGCCTTGGTGGTGACGGCATTCCGTGAGACAACCACCTGTTCACCGAACTAAATTTTGGCACACGGCTGAATGTCGAGCGACTTGCTTCCGCAGGGGGAAACCAGGTCACAGTTCCCGCTATTGCGATTCCGGGTTAGGCGACTTTTCTCGTCCCGCGTCTTCCCGCTTTGAAGGCCATCACGCCCAGGATGCTGATCAACTGTCGACGGGCCAAGCAACTCTACCATGTCACTGGTGATCTCCATCACCTGCGCGTCACACTTCTCCAAACTATCAGAACTAAGCGGATGCTCCCAGAGGCCGTTCGCCTAGCCCGAGCCGAAGAAACTAACTGCTGCGAGCTCCGGAGGCAAGGTTGCGAGTCTTCCAGACACCGAAAAGTTCCCCCTACTGTCGCAAGAAGGTATGACGACGATAACGACAACGAATACGATGACAAAGTAATGCCGATGAAGTGTTACGTGCCGATCTAGCTGTTTTATAGACGGACATCACATCTCAGTGCTGGTTGGCACTGGCGCTGACTTGTCGATCATGCGATGATAGCTTGTCGACCTCCTTAGAAAGGTCAACAGCCCACGTGGACAGGGCCGCACATAAGGAGTGCTGGTGGTCAGAATGCATCGCTGGACTTCGCATTGGGGATGCAAGCTTTGTTCCCAATTTTGTCCTGTTGCCAAACTGCTGTAAAAAGCTGATTTCGGGCATTAAGTTCCCTAAAGATCCTGGTGCTGTTATCAGCATGCCTGAACGTATGGTGACGCTTTGCGCACATCCGTATGTCGACAACAGCAGCGATGAACCACACAGCCGTTTGCGTAGAGCCGACGATGTGACGCTCCCACCGAGATGGTTTTCCCTATGTCAGTGTCCTGTGGGGGGCCTCGCTATAGGTATGTGATATGAGAGCACATAGTTGGTGTTTTCCTTATGCAAGGCATTTCTATTACGAGAGGTGTCCTGGTGCTTACTGATGGAAAGGCCGAAGTGCTCCTCACAAACTTCAGCAATAAGTGACGTCAAATCCAGAAGAGCACCACAATGGTATGCTACGTCGATTTAGACTATTGAGGAAAGAGAGGTGAGACGGCGGCGATGAGCTCGTGCCTGGGTCACAGCTTTATTCGATACGCAGGCGTAGGCGGAGTCGCCACTGCAGTGACCAGCCTGGTTCAAGAGCTAGGACGTTCTGAAATTCCTCGTAACTCGCGCGTGAGCCACGCGGCTCGCTTCTTCTTCGGCGCGGCCAGCTGGCCAAATCTAGCGGGGCGCTACATAGTCTCCCCAGCCCCGAGTGCTTCGCGCGATTGATAACATATTGTCATGGGGTTTGAGTAGGCAGAGGGTAGAAATATATTTACAGATTGTACACAGAGTACACGATGTCCTTGAACCAAGATGGCGGAGGGGCAACAACAACACGAGCTTTTCTTCAGTCGTTATCTTCGTCACCTTTATTCCTTGATGTTCATTCCTTGATGGTAATGATGGCTTGTGTCATTTAGCCGCCGCCGGCGAAAGCGCTGTCTCGGCGCTTAAGAAAGCGTGCGGTCCTGCGCAGAGAAGTACGGCTTAAGCCAGGAGACTTCTACAATATCAGTGGACGGCAGAGACGATGAGGATGGAGTGTCCAAGCGGTGATCTCATAGGTCACATCAGTCATTTGGCGCAAGACTTTATCAGGCCCGTTGTAGCAAGCGAGGAACTTCGAGGACAGACCAACGTGACGGGAGAGAGTCCAGATCGAGACCAACGATCCTGGGGAGTAAGAGACAGCTCTGTGACAGCAGTCGTAGCGATCCTTTTGAGAGAGCTGCGAGGCAGAAAGACAATCCCGGGTGATCTGGTGGGCCGCTAGAGCTTGAGTAGATGCATCGCGAGTGTACTCGGTAGAAGTATCAGTATGAGACTGTAGCAGAGTGCCAAAAGGCAAAGTGGGGTGACGGCCGTACAAGAGATGGAAAGGAGAAAAGCCAGTGATGTTGTGTCGTGACGAGTTGCAGGCAAACGTCACGTAAGGCAAAAAGGCATCTCAATAACGATAATCTGCTGAGATATACATGGATAGCATTGTCGTCAGTGTGTGGTTAAGGCGCTCAGTGAGCCTGTTTGTTTTGCGGGTGGTAGGCAGTGGTGAGTTTATGACGTGTGAAACATGAGCGAAGAATGTCGTCTACGACCTCAGAGAAAAAATGATCGACCATGGTCGGTCAGCAGCTGACGCGGCGCTCCATGGTGGAGAATAACGTGACTAAGGAGAAAGTGTGCGACACTAGTAGCACAGCTTGTTCGTAGTGCTCGCGTGATGGCAAACCGTGTCGTGTAGTCTGTAGCCACCACTACCCACTTATTCCCACTCACAGACTTCGAAATAGGTCAAATGAGATCGAGGCTGACGCGGTAGAATGGGTCTGTCAAAATGTCAATAGGCTGAAGTGGGCCAGGTGGTGCCAATGAAGGATGCTTGCGGCGCTGGAAGTACTCACAAGATGAAACGTATCGGCGCACACAGCGGTAAAGGCCGGGCCTGAAGAATTGGTGCCGTACGCGGTGATTCGCGTGGGCTGCTCTGAGATGTCCAGCAGTTGGGGCATCATGAAGTTGTTTGAGCACATTAGAACGGAGCGTTGCAGGAACTACCAGAAGAAGTCCTGGGTCTTCGGTGCGTGCGTTGCGCCGATATAGAATTTCGTCATGAAGCGTGAACAGGCGAAGGGAAGGATCCGAGGTGTCAGACGCTAAACGGCGTATAATGGAGCACTTATTAACATCACTGAGTGGTTTCCTACGTATGACCGTGAAATAAGAAATGGCGAAGACACGGGCATCAGAATCGTGCGCTGACAGGTCAGGGGGATCGACGGGACGGCGAGATAGACAGTAGGCATGCTGGTGCATTCGGCCAGACATGTAAGTCACGTCAAAGCTATATTCCTGCAGCTTTAAAGCCCAACAAACCAGGCCCCCAGAAGGATCTTTGAGAGAGGACAACAAGCACAAGGCGTGGTGATCCGTGATCACCGAAAATTGACGGCCGAACAAGTTTGGTCGGATTTTTCCAATTGCCCATACAAGAGCGAGGCACTCGCGCTCAGTGATGGAAAACTTGCACTCGAATGGGGAGAGACGACTTGCGTAGGCGATCACACAATTTGGACCCTGTTGCCGCTGGGCAAGGACAGCTCCAATGCTGTTTTCGCTGGCATTGGTGCGATCTTCAGTGGGCGCGGAATGATCTAAATGACCCAAGATGGGCGGAGAAGTGAGCAACGCAAAAAGTCGGTGAAACGAATTGACTTGCTGGGGACCCCAAGAAAACGGCGCGTCATTCTTTAGTAGCTGTGTCATGGGATGAGCAATGTCAGCGAAGTTGTGTACGAAATGCCGGAAATAGACACAGAGGCTGATAAAGCTCTGTACATCTTTCGTGGAACGTGGTGTTGGGAAATCTTTCACGGCGCTAATTTTGTCGGGATCGCGTAGCACGCCTTTAGCACTGAGGAGATGACCTAGCACATCGATTGTTTGGCAGCTGAAACAGCATTTGGAGAAGTTGAGCTGTAGGCCTGCCCTTGTGAAAGCTTCCTAACAGCTGACTGATGGCTAAGGTGACTTTCTCATAACGATGAGAATACAAGGATGTCGTCGACATAACAGAGGCACGTGGACAATTTGTAATCCTGTAGCAGGAAGTCCATTATTCTCTCAAATGTAGCGGGAACATCGCATAAGTCAAAGGGCATTACCTTAAACTGGAAAAGTCTATTCAGTGTAACAAATGCAGTCTTTTTATGGTCTAATTCGTCGACGAAAATCTGCCAGTATCCGAAACGCAGGTCGATAGAAGAGAAGTCGGGAGACCCATGCAGGGGGTCGAGGGCACCCGTGGCAGTGGGTAGACGACCTTGCGCGTGAACTTAAGTGACAGTAGTCGACGAAGAAGTGCCAGCTGCCATCCTTCTTTTTTACTAGAATAACTGGTGAGGCCCGTGGGCTGCAAGATGGCTCAATCACCTCTTTTTTGAACATTTTGACGACTTCACGATGGATTAGTCGCCACTCTGCATGTGACACGCGAAAAGGACGTCGTCGGATCGGGCTAGCGCCTTCAGTGTTGATCTTGTGAGTATCAACTGACGTCTGACCTAAAGCGCTGTCGCGAAAGTCGAAGCTGTTCCTGAAGGATGCCAAAGTATACCGGTGATCAGCTGCCTGCGCTGGAACTAAGTCTGGCGCGATCATCTTGTCGAAGTCGGCCTCAGTGGGGATCTGTGAAGAGGACGCAGTAGTGGGCAAAGGAGCGTCTGCTATGAATGCAGAAACAGAATGTTCACTGATAGAAGAGGCCTTGGCTGGAGACATGCCATCTGGCATAGCTTCAGCACACCATTTGAAGTTCAGTATTGTTATATTCGTAATCGCCAACAGATTCTGAGGCAGGGTAACATTTCTGTTCATTAACACGTCCAAACCTGGTGCCAGCACATATTCGCCATCAAGTACTGCAGGAAAACACCTCATAGTTACATAGGTAAGAGCCTGGGCCCTAGGCGAACTTACTCGACAGAAGGCAAGCGTGGTTGAGGTGTAGTTGGAGTGTCCTAGCAATAAGGTAGGTCAAGCTAAAGCAAGCCTATTCCACAGTCAATAAAAGCACAGTGCGCGGCAAGAAATCCATGCCCAGGATCAGTTTATGAGACCCCTTCTCGAGCACGGCAAAAAGCACAGTTGTGGAGTTGTCAGCAACACTAACACGTGCGGAGCACATCCCAAGCACAGGAAAAGTTTCACCGTCGGCGACCTGGATGAGCGGCGCTGTGGGTGGTGTTAAAGCCTTTTTAAGGCAGCGGCGAAGCTCCGAGTTTATCACTGAAATGTGGGACCCTGTGTCTACAAGGGCAAACACAAGTGCATCGTCTACTATTACGTCAATGAGGTTGCTTCACGTCGATATAGTCAGAAAATTTGCCTGGCAAATCGTCGATGCAGCATCCCTTCTGGGAGCTGTATCGTCTAGTTCGCCCGAGCCAGATGTGCAGTAGGTGAAGGAGGACGGCGAAATTGGGGCGAGCGTGGCGATGGGCGACGAGACAGCGCTGAGCGGGACTGATGGCCGGGAGGAGATGGTGACCGACAATGCAGCATCGACGAACCGTCACCGGCGGCTGGCCGAGGCGACTCGGGGTGAGTTCCGAATTGGCCATCATCTGCCTGTGGGCTACAGTTGTAGCCACAGCAAGACTGACGCCAATACCGCCTGCTATTTCTATAGCGGGCCACGTGAGCATTACGATGGCAGTTAAAGCAAATAACCCAATCATCAGCACTCCTCCACACAGCGGGATTGCGAGAGTGCGCTGGGAACCTCTGGCCTTGGGCGTAGAAAAATGGCGGACGACAGTCAGTCAGTCGGGAGGGGGCGGCGGAGCACACAGATTCCAGACCAATGTTCGAAAGCTCTAGGCGATTGATGGAATGCACTAAAGCACCACTAGGGAGCCAGGCTCAAAGGCATGAGAGAAAGTTGAAGCGGGAGACATAGCTTCAGGTTCTTGATGGATGATCTTTATGACGTGCTCTGCAGTCTGCGGTGCCTATGGCACAGGCATGTCTTTGCCCGACCATGTTGCTGCTGTGTTGGGAAGTCGAGTAAACTGATGTGGGAAATACGTCGGCTTTCGGCGGCCTTAAAACGCTGGAACTCTCGGATAAAGGAATCTACTGTGTCACAGTCCTTGCAAATTAGCAAATTGAACGCCTCATTGGCAATGCATTTTAATAAATGCGCTATCTTCTCGGACTCCTTCATGCCGTCGTCTGCTTCGCGGCAAAGAGCGAGCACGTCCTGTATGTAAGACAGGTACGAATCCAATGACGTTTGAGCGCGAGATGCCAGCTCCTTCTTGGCTGCGGTATTCCTGCCGGTCGTTTGCCGAACAGTGCCCGCATCTTTTCTTTGCACGCATCCCAGCTGCAAATTTCCGCTTCGTGGTTTTCAAACCACACTTTGGCTGTCCCCTTCAGGTAAAATAGGACGTTCGCCAGCATAAGCATTTCGTCCCAGTGATAATTCCTGCTTGTTCGCTCGTACAGCGGCAAACATTTTTCAATGTCAACGTTGTCGGTCCCACAGAACGCGCCAGTGTCTTTCAGCTGGGGCAGAACAACTGTCGTCGTTGAGGTGGCCAATGCGTGAGCTGGAGCTGGACCCACTTGTGCCACCGTAAAAGAAACCAAGCGTCGGCCTCTGCATAGCTCCACCTTGTTACCACGCACCTCCACCAAAATGTCGCGACGTGAGATTAGGCAGAGGGTAGAAGCATATTTACAGATTATTCACGGAGTACACAGTGTCCTTGAACCAAGATGGCAAAGTGGCAACAACAACACGAGTTGTGCCCGAGAAGCCACCAGGCAGCTCAGCTGGTTCTTCTGTCATGGGAGATTCGGGAGCCTGTGCGGCAGGACAGGATTGTACTAAGAATCCGATGGTGTCCGAAGTTGTAACCAGCGTTGAATCTGCCAAGGAGAGAGGTGGAAGTGGCCTTGGTGGCATAACCAACACCTCAAAAACAGGAAGCGGAGACACTGGGTGGTGGGGTTTTCGGTCGATGGGTCGCTTCAAGCGACAGGATGATTTGAGTCACTTATGTAGCTGGTGGTTGCACGAACGGCGATAGTCTGGATGGAACACGGTGCGGGAGGCAAAGTCGATGTCGTGCTCTCGCTTTTAGGAACTTCAAACTGCGAAGAAGGCTGCATTTCAGTTAGTGGAGAAGCGCCTTGTGTTCGGTCCGTACCTTGTCGAAGGCGGGGTTCAGCACTGCAAAACTCTGGGACGGCGTCCCGTAGTCCTTCATCCGGGTGGTTCTCCAAGAGAAATAGATGAGGTGTCACTTGATGTCAGGTGGATTAACATACTCCAGGATCTTGAACATGAATTCTTGGAGCCAGACGCTGTTCAGCTCCAAGACAACCTCGAACTCTTGAAACCATCAATCAATGTTGGAGGTGTGCATTGGTGGTAGAGGCGGGTCAAAGTGCGGCTGCAAAGCTTGAGCTTCTTGCAACATGGCCACGAGGCTCAGTAGCCACAGTGCGGCGCCGGTCGCTTATTTGTTGGTTTATGGTCACCTTATGTTGAGGTACGAAGGATGGCGATGAGCCCGTGCCAAGGTCACAGCTTTATTCGGGACGCAGGCGTAGGCGAAGTCACCACTGCAGCGTCCAGCCAGGTTTCAAAGCTGGCCGTTCTGTTATTCCTCGCGGCTCGCGCATCACGAGCCATGCGGCTCGCTTCTTGTTCGGTGTGCCCCGCTGGCCAAATCTAGCGTGGCGCCACCATACCAAGACGTGATTTTTTTCGCCTAGCGACCACACGAAGCAACTGCCCCTGCCTCGACAACTTTGTCGGTGGACAAAGTTGCTGCACGATGCCGCCCTTTGATACGAAGCGCGTGCCTAAAATGATACACCAATTCAATGAGTGCTTTTCGTGTATGTGAAAATTTCCATCGAACAAAACTGACCAAGCACCGCATCATTACTGAAAACAACACGTGACCGATTCAGCAGAAACCCAGCATGTGGCTTCGAAAAAACGCTGGGAGATTCAGAAGCAAGTACAAAAGATGCTCTGGGTGGCGTCATACAACCTCCGAAATGTCGTTGGGCGTCCCCGGTGGTTTTAGTCAAGAGAAAATACGGCAGCTTGCGTTTCTGCATTTATTATCGCAAGTTGAACCAAGTCACAAAGAAATACGTCTGTCCACTGCCTCGCAAAGACAATTCACTCGATAGGCTGTGTCACGCGCGCTATTTTTCTTCGATAGACCTCCGAAGCAGCTACTGGCCGATAAACGTAGACGGGAGAGATTGAGAAGCAACGGCCTAGCTTTAGATCGTCCGATGGCTTTTACGAATTTAGGGTCCTTCCTTTTGGGTTGTGCTTGGTGCCAGCCGCTTTTCAGTGTCTCATAGCCACCGTGCAATGAGGCCTGAAGTGGCAAACATGGTTGGTCTATCTGGACGCCATTATTGTATTCTCAGCAACATCCGAGCTACACGTCAGCTACATTCGCCGTTCTTCAAGCCATAAGTTCGGCTGGCCTTACTTTGAAACCGGTAAAATGTCGATTCAGTTTCAATGAACTAAGCTTCCTAGGCCGCGTCGTAAGTGACAAGGGTGTTCGACCTGACCCGGCTAAAATAGACGCTGTAGCGAAATTGTTTGTACCGCGCGATAAAAGCGCAGTGAGACGCTACTTAGTTCTTTTCGCCTATTATCGGCGATTTATTGAAGGTTTTTTGTCGATTCCGCGCTATATACACGACTCACATGTGAGGACGTCAACTTCATTTGGGATGAACAGAAGCAAATGGCATTCAATGAACTACGACAACGCCTGCAAACACCTCCAGTCCTTGCGCACTTCAACCAGAAATTCCTTACAGGAGTTAACACTAACGCTAGCAATGTGGATCTGGGTGCCGTTCTGGGGCAGGAGCATGATGGCTGGAGAAAAAGTAATAGCCTACACCAGCAGAGCTTTCTCTCGCATGGTGAACTACTCAGCTACCGAGAAGAAGTGCTTCACTGTGGTGTGGGTGGTCATTGAAATTTGTCCATATTTGTATGGCTGCTCATTCAAGGTTGTTAGCGATCATCACGCTCTGTGCTGGCTCACCAAACTTAAAGACTCATCTGGCCGTTTGGCGCGCTGGAGTTTAAAGTTTCAAGAGTTCAACATCACCATTATCTACAAATTTCTCAAGAGGCACACTGACGCCGACTGTCTCTCACAGTCGCCAGTCAAGCCTGTCACTCCTGATCAAAAAAATGTCAATGCGGCAATCTTGGAAGCTGTCAACACGGTCACTATTGCACGAGAGCAGCGCAGTGACGCTGTGCTGTTACCTATCATCGATAATTTAGAAGGACGACGTAAAGATGTGCAGCGGTTATTTGTTACAGGACTGCCAACTTTTTACTTCCTGAACGATGTTCTCTACAAAAAGAACTTCACTCCAACCGGAAACATGCACTTGCTCGTCGTTGCTGGATCCCTTAAAAATATTAAAAGTGTGCCATGATGAAGCTACTTCTGGTCATGAAGGCTACACCCGAACATGATGTCGACTGCGATGCAAGTAATACTGGCCAAAGCTCCTTTTGCGGGTAAACATCACGTGAGATTTTCAAGAGGTGAAAGCTTTTACCCGAAGACGTGCACGCAGTGCGTATGAAACCGTATTTATCTATTTATATGGCTTCAGTTTGCCGTGTTGGTGCGACCAATCAATACGCCAGGTAAAGCGCCTAAGTTGCGCATCGGGACGATGCCTCTTTTGGAGGGAGGCACATGTATCGTGCTTGCTGCAAGAAAGATGGTGATAGTTTATTGAATAATTGATTGATATGTCGGGTTTAACGTCCAAAAACCAACTTATGATTATGAACCACGCTGTAGTGAAGGGCTCCGGAAATTTTGAACACCTGGGATTCTTTACGTGCACACAAATATGAGCACACGGGCCTGAAACATTTCCGCGTTCATCAGAAATGCAGCCGCCACAGCCAGGATTTGAACCCGCGACCTTCGGGTCAGCAGCCGAGTATCTTAGCCACTAGACCACCACGGTGGGGCAGACGGTGATAGTTGCGCATATGCTATGAATGACTATAGAAAAGACGAGGAAGATGAACTCGTTTGCACGTTATAATAAACAACATAACGACCTCTTTACGGTGTCTTGCTTTCTGTGGCATACCTCTGTTTTGACGTCATGACAATATATCGTTTTGGCGTATGAAATATATTACCCTCAGATTTCGACCTGCATTGAAGCGAATAATTGCGACAGAGCCTAATATATTAAACAAGTTCAAAAAGTCTACTTCCAGATGTTATTTATATGTTTTTTTCCAAAGACGCGTGCGCTATGGCTGTTTCGAAAAAAAACCGATCGTTCCTGTCAAAACGCCCATTGATGAATGCTTTGCTGATCAAGCGAAATTGCCGAGCGACACCACAAAAGAGCGATGACTATCATGTTCAAAGAAAGAAAGTACCGACCTGAAATTTTCCAGAGCTTGCCGCCAGGGCCAGGTCAACGTTGTCGTCACTCCACAAACTTCAGATTCGGTTCCCTATATACGTCCACCTCGTGTTGTGCTGATTTTAAAGTGACATATTAACCTTCTTTAATTGTGCTTCGTATATCATGGATTTCCAGTGTACGCGGGATCTGCCATTTTTTGTAAGACATCAAATATTTTTTCACTGGGTTTCCAAGCAGAGGTCGTTATTTTTACCGTAATCGTATTCTTACATTGCTTCTGGGCCTGCACAGTATATTAGAAATTGGGAATGCCTATGAAATTCGCATGTATAAGTGCCATCTGTGCGACACTTTTTTGCGACTCAGTGTGCCATTTTCTTGAAGCACTGAAGGAGTAATAAAAATGTACCTGAGTGGACTTTGCGAATTTATGATTGTTACGAGTGCCAAAGTATTTCCCAATTGTCAACTCGGAGCTGATGGTTCTTCATTGCATTTTGCGGTATCGCTGTATTTTGAAGAGTATGTGAAATGTGAACCGCTTTGATATGCAAGGCATTAAAAAGGCGTGGATGTCGTAGTCAAAGTCAAAGTTTATTTCACCACAGAAACTCCGGATAGAGCTCAGGGCTCAAAACTGCTCGAGGCAGCTTAACTTGGTCGCTGAATACACTGTACAATTGGTAGGATAGCACGTGAACAGTAAAAAAGGACTTGTAAGATCTCACCTAAACGTCAATGAGTAATACTGTTAAAATTGCAGTTTGGACCAAAGTAAGCAACAGGAGTAGCATACAAAAAGTCATAGTGCGATTTTGCATTTCAACGTTTAGTACAGCATGAACAATATTGTAATACAAAAGGTACAAAAAGTACACAAATTTTACAAAATAATCATATTGCGTAATAAAGACAGAAACATTGAAATAGAAAAATGTGGTATGGCAAAATGGCCTAAAATTTGCATTGTCAAGACACATCAACATGGACCTACAACATAGATGCAAAAAAGTTTCGCAACAGTCGGTATGTAGCAGTAGTATGTTCGGTATATTCATTTAGGATGGATGGCAAATTATGATGCAATGCTTGTAAGTTGTATATGGTTCGTTAATGAGAAACAAACCACGCGAAAGCATCTCTATGTCTCATTCGTAACACACACACGCACAGTGTGTGTGTGTGTGTGTGTGTGTGTGTGTGTGTGTGTGTGTGTGTGTGTGTGTGTGTGTGTGTGTGTGTGTGTGTGTTAGACGCTATGATGAATGGGAGAAATGGCCTGGCTCATACTCCATGTTTATTCCAAAGCACTTCTTCCTCATCAACTTTTCCTAACCATACCATCCCTGCCTTACGTCACAGGATTCATCCTCCCCTTGAAAGATGGCAGCAGTTGGAAACTACAACAAATTGAAGAAGAGAATAAACAAAATAATGGTGTGATGAGTGAAGAAAATGATGACAACAACGGAAGGGCAGGGCAAGGCGCGTGAAATTTTGAGCCAACTGTGAGCGTGAGGCCCGCCAATCAGCTGATGACCTGTGGTGGCCCGTAGAGGTGGCGTGCCACGATTGGGCCACAAGTGACCATTACGTGGCGGTAAGCTTTGTGGCTGTGACGAGCCGAAGCAGCGGCAGACGGGAGACAGCGGGCCAAAGCGTCGGACGCAGGCGATCCAGGTTCCGGCCAAGGAACGCAGCCGTCCACGCTGCTGCTGTCCAACTACCAGCTGGGGCGGCATTGCCGGCACGAGTACTGCATCTCGGGGCGCGGCCTGGCCTGCTGTTCTTTTCCTTGCCGAGGGCATCGCGGATCTCGGCGAGGCGTCTCCACGGTCAGCCGTTCAGCACAGCGATGAGCGTGGCCTGGCTAATGGTCATGGTTGCGCCGAGCATCGTGTCTCGGCGCACGCTCTTCGCTGGACGGGCTGGCCATTCCCCGCATGGAGCATCGCGTCTTCGATGCGGGTTGACTGCTCCGTAGTGACACCCGCACCATCAAGCGCCGGCGTCACCAGAGCGTCACACATCGGAAAGTGAGCACATTCCATAGCATTCCACCGCCTCCTACCCTGCACCTCATCGGCGTCGGTCGTACCGCCTATCTGACGCTCAGGTTTTCGAACGCTCTTACTTAAACTCTAATTGGTCATTTTTAATCAAGATTAGTTCTCTCTGTTACATTCTATGTCTGTTTTCGGCCTCAGTGTTTTCTATGTTTAGTTTCCGTGTTCTGTCATAAACGTCGTATGTGTTGTTACCAAGTCGTCTCAAAGTCCATTTCTCCTCACACGTCACGCAAAACAAGCGTTGACGAACCTTGGCACCGATAAACAATATTTTTCATTACAAATGACCAAATTCACAGTTTCACAGCCCGACAGAGTTGCACAATCCCACTAAATCTTCAAGGCCGAGGGATCAGTCCGGTGATTTTATGACGACTCTGGTGGACGAGCTTGACTGTTGTGTTCCGGACAGAGTGCACGACACATGAATACTGAATATACTGCTTGAACTGTTCTAGGAACTAAGCAAGGTTGGAACGCACTGTTGCATCGGCGGCTCATATGTCGTCGGGGATGTATTTTTCGTCGTGAATGCTGCAATTCTGGTGCTTCTTGCTTTTGTGCTTTTTGACAGACTGTGACGAAGTGCCTGAGTGCTTGCGGTGTGCAAGCAGTGCTTTCGCGTCTTTCTCGGCGTTTTCTTTGGTGGTGCCGTCGGTGTAATAGCCGGAGCAGGGAGCATCTCTAGTGACTTTTCTTTGTGCGAAAGTACCTGGCGTCTTGAATTAGAGATCTTATTTTCCGATGTTCTTAAATTGGAGAGTGCGCTTTCTTCGAATTATACGTTTGTAGATGCCCTCGTTGCAGTCTCTCTCGTTGTAGCATGAGTTTGTGAACTTGGCTTGGCTTGCTTTGCTGAGGATGAGAAGGAGATGGCTGTAGTGGCGCACCTTCTGGAATGGGGCTTTCATTTCCTTCGGTGTTTGACGCGTGCTGTAGACAGCTGATGAATAGTGAACTGGTGTCTTGCTTGTCGGGCATGGATTGGTAATGCGTCATCATTGTTAGCATGCTCTTCAGAGGCTTCGGTGACGGGGTTCATTACGGGTGCTGCCAAAAGACAATTGTGTACGAGGTTTGATGTATCTTGTGCTTCATAATTTGTTCAATTCATGAATCGGTGAGCTCTGCATGTGGGCGCCACAGGTGACATGGCATTACAAGGTTTGAACTGCAGATTTTTAAAAGTCTGCAGTGCCGTTGAAATGACACGAAGCTCTTCAGGGGCTTCTTTTTCGCTGTTCACTGCGAGTAGTTCTTGCGCCTGGTAGCCTGCGACGTTCGATACGTCTGAGCCTTCTGTTTTGTTTGGACTCTCGAGGATGTGTGCACCAGACGGTGACGCATCAAACCGTACGTAAGAAAAATGGCATCATAGGGTATTTTCACGATGCACCAGGTCATCAACCACGAATACGGCGTCCTTCTAAGACAAGTGATAAGCGTTAGGAGCGCTTGAAGAACGGCGTGACGAAAACCCAGGTGGTGGACCACGTTTGCGAGATGAAGTGTGAAGGGCATCAGGTGGTTGAGCAACGTCTCTTGTCATATGCTGAAGACATGACTTTCGAAATGCCGACATTCGCGAAAATGGGAGGTACGCTTGACGGTTAGACTTTTTTCCAATATACGCATGACTTTCTGCAAGGAAACTCATGTGCCACTTCGTCTTGAGGCAGTTGCCGATTCGCGCTGGGTTTCCGAATGGTTGAGTACTCCTAAGGAAATTGACGATATGTTGCGGTCGTCTGTAGATGGGTGGCAATGAGTAGGTCTTGGTCATAGTCGTTATAATGGGTAATGATCTCCTCCTTGATTTTTGCCACGACTCGTGGTTCGTGAATATGTAGGTTAGGTAAAATTTAAATGCCTAACCGGTGACGTAGTCGCT